>NW_028185816.1:1278312-1388641 GCF_003343005.1 Rhea americana
AAAAAAAAAAAAAAAAAAAAAACTGCAATATTTCAGAAACCAGAGAGAGCATAAACAGCAATGGTAGAAACTGTCTGACTTTTTATGAAAATGAGGCTGAAATCCTGTCCTCTCTCCATAAGTACTTTGCAGCTCTTCCTCTTAACTTCCTGTTTCTATGATGAGCTATATTAACAGATTTTAAACTATTTTTAATGACTTCCAAAAGAACTAGGACAGTATATACTAATGATGATCTAAAAGTTTAAATTATGACCTGGTGACAGAGGAAAGGAATGAGGAGAATTGATCTGCTTGATCCGCTTATTGTGTGGGACTTAGCAGCTGAGAGGTAACTTGAGTTTGGCAGTAAGATAATTTATTTTCAAAATATTTGCAGAATAGCAACAGACTCTAGATTGCTGCTATATTTTCAGGTAATAAGAGCTTTTACAGTGCCATCTTCGGCTATTGCAAATAGTAGAACCATTTTAAAACCAAGTAAAAGCTAAATTGGTGGGCCTTTTGGCACCTGCACTGTAAGTAATAAAATTCGTTCATCCAAATTGTGGCAGTAAAAGTGTATATAGGTATTTGCATGTGCATTGTGTGGACATATTCCTACATTATGCAGAAAAGTCAGAAAATGACATTAAAAGATCTGAAGAAGGATGTTACTGATGCAGCATTTTTCTTCTCAGATGACAAAAGGTAATTTAATAATCTGAATAGGTCTCCTCACAGGAAAGACATATCCCTAACATTTTTCCTGATCTTTCTTCTAGTTTCTTGTAAAGAAAGAAAAATATTCTAATTCTGAATTTCCTTAATCTATCCTTTCCTCTTTAAAACCCAAATTATCCTGTGGAGCTGCCTACTATCTGAGGATATTGTACAGGGCATAAGAAATATCTCTCCAAATGTAGATTTCTTAGAAGTGCTTAAAGCAATGCAGGAATATGAGCCCTACTTAGGAAAATTTTTGCTTTGTTCTTCAGTAACATAGAAATGACTATCTAGCCTTGATTACGTCCTTTGCAAATCTGAGAGCCTGAGAACGATCCTCTCCATCTGGAGATTTCCCCATACAATTCAAAGAAAAGCATTGAACACAATTGTTACTACAAAGCTACATTTCTGAGCTGCATTAAGAACATTTAAAATCTATTTTACAAGTTATGTGTAACATCTTCCTTTTTACAGCATACAATCTGTAATACATTTTGTTTTTCCAAACAACCTATTGCATGAACGTTCTTAACACCAGAAGTTAATACCAAAATAGCACGATACAGTTAGTTGCTATGCAAGATAGCTCCACACTTCTGCTGTAATTATTTCGTATTATTGGCAGCCGGAACAGAGGCTGCCAATCTGGTCAAACAGACAGCTGGTTTGAAAACTCCTCAAGGATAAGGCTACGGATTTCATCTTCATTTCGGATCTGACCCAGATTTTGGGCTTGTGGCTCTGGAGGGAAAAGTTCAGTGAAATACTCCCCTGCACAAATAGCTGCCTGTGGTAAAGCAAGACACACTTCCACAGAGGGCCTTTGGGCCTCTTTTGAACTCCTGTATATTATCAAAATTAAAATGAATTAATTGCAGTGTTTTAAAAGGATCTTCTAAGCCATTCCCACATAGCATACTTACACAAGTAAGATCTACTGTGTGCTTGAATGCATAGTGAAGTTCAGAAGTCACGCAAAGCTACTTTTGAAAAAAACAAATAGAAAAAAATTGAGCAGCAAGTATTATTTGAAAGACTCTATGAACTGCATACCACTGCACTTCACTTGCGTGTGGCTGAGCACCTTTACGCTGGGAGTTTATTACTCTAACTTAGGCACACGGGCAGCTTGTCCCAGTAGTTAGGCAAGAGGCGTTCGGCTGGGGGCCCGTGCCTGCCGCACGCGGCCACGCTGGTTTTGCGCAGATGTAAGCCGAGTCCAGCGGGGAACGTGTGCCAGCTATCCTCGAGCGCCAGCGTCCCTCGTGCGCTTCTTACACGACCAAATACACGCGYGGCAACGCGGCGGCTCCCGGCCGAGCCTGCATCCACACAGCCGCAACGTCCGCCAGCTCCCGAGCGGAAAACCGCAGAACCGGGCGCCGTGCGAAGGCCCCAAGTGCCCATCCTATTTCCCTGCCCCCCTCTTTTGCTTTTAATTCCTCGGCACCAACCCAGAAAGGATGGTAAGATCAAAAATACACATTCAGCACGAAAGCATCTCGGGGATAACGTTAGTGCTTCTGTAGGTAATCTCAGATAAATCATGATCTCTGCTACTTCTCTGATATTTGCTTGATAGTTCTAATAAAATGATTTTACTCTTAGTACTTTGCCGTTTCTAGACGTGCAGTGTGATTACTCAATGTTGGTTTTCCACTGTAAAATTAAACTTGCTTTCCCATATGGCAGTAATTGCAGTACAGGATCTCAGTAGGCGTATAAAACAGAGAGTACAAGGAAGATATATAGCAGAAGCAAATTATGCCAATTCTGAAAACATTTTTATGCAAATTGAAAGCTAAAACCAGCATTTCCAACTAAACAGCATACATGTATTCGTACGCTTTGGAATCAAAATAGTTTTGGAAGCTCATACAAGATCTGTTATACTTCGATGTACACACGCTTTTTACTGGATTTTATGTAAGGTTGTCTAAAAAAATTAGTTTAATATTTAGGAGTAGCAACTTCCTTTCACTTTAATTTCAAGGCATTTTAACAATTCTTTCTTCTAAAATACAGCATCTTTTTTGGTCARTCTCTTTCTTCTTGCACCCTACTTTGCCATGTTATCTATGAGACCTCATTACTTCAATCACTCTCCTCAGCTTAACTGCATCTCCTTATAAAATCTGTTTATTTACCTAGATCTACTTCTTTATACAGACTAATTATGTCACTGCATATTTTATGAAAAGGAATTGTAACATAGATTCAAAATAACGCAGGATTTTGCAGATCATATTAAATGTTAAAGGAGACAAGCCCCCTAACTTTGCCAAGACATGAGCTATTCCAAACATTTATTCTTACACTCTCCAATTTCAGTCATTGTCATAAATAGCAAATCAGTAAAGTAGGGCTCAAAGAACACTGAAAAGATTTACATAAGCAGGGAAAAAAAAGAGATTGCTGCCACTGATTTCCCTCTGCTGAAGCTTTTATGTCATGAAACAGAACAGCAGTAGATTAGTTATTGAATCTAGAGTGGACAAGAAGCCAAGGATTTACTAGGGAATAGTGAAGGGCTACATGAGTCAATACATGTTTTTCATGTGCAATTAGGATGAGATCTTTTTTCTTATATATAAAAGAGGTCTAGTTCTCATTTGCAGATCTACTGGGTGTGCTCAGAGTGATATTTGTGCAACAAATTACCTTTTATTGCCTCTCCTTGCTGATAACACTGCAAAGCTCCCAAAAGAGGGAGGAAGATTTTGCTTTATCTCCCATACAATCAATATAATTCTCAACAAAGTCTGCCATTTTTCACATGATGATATTAAGCAGCCTGAATAAGCTTCACCTGTTTTTTAAGCTTGGCTCAGTTTTTCAAAGTTAGAAGTTTAGAAATCTCTGTGTTCATACGGGGGTGTGTGTGTGCGTGTGTGTGTGTATGTGAGCATGTGCGTGTATGAGTATGTGTAATTGCTAATAAATGAACATTCGCTCTACAACCTACTCAGTTTTTCATCCAGTCATTTAATCTAGTCCATATTATTACCAGACAATGAATTTTTCAAAGATAAAGATGAATTTTCAGAATTCTGCTTTGATAATCTCTTTTAGCAGTGTCTCTATACATTGAATTCCCTAAGTCTTTGTTTTAGGTCCAAAATTATTGTCGTAAATATAAACCATTAAGAAATAAAAACACCATCAGACAATTCCCTTTTTTACACTGTTATCATACAAGACTTTGTACCTTTGGTACTCTTTTAACTCTGTTTCTACTAGAGGAATGCTTTTTTTCTTATTCCAAAACATTTTCAAAAACCTTACTAAATCACTCCTAGCGTGCTCAATAGAGTCTGACATTTTCCCAATTAATTGCAACATGTACCACTGACAATGTGAATCTTTCAGTCAGCCATACATATGATAAACTATTCAGAAATGATATACCATTTCTTAAATCAGTAAAACTGGACCACAGGTGGATCCTGACTTTTATTTTCATGAACGCAGTCTCTTAGTAAAAAATGTATTATTTTCTTTTTCCTGTTACAGTTGACTGGAATGAAGATTTGTCATCTAACTAGCACTAGTTAAGTTGGAAAAATATTTAGTTTTACAAGCAAAAAAGCCCTATTTTTTTGAGCTTAAAACTAGAGCTATAGGAAAAGCATAATTTAATGGAAGATACTTCTGAATTCAAAAGAAAGAAAAGATTATTATAAATTTTCAGAAAATTTTTACTTTGAGATCATTAACACTGCACTGATACTGAGAATAAAATGTATATTCTCTACTAGCTCAGTAGATCAAATTTGACTGAACATTTACAAATTTTTGAGCAAAAAGCAGTTCATATTTATGCAATAAAATTAACTCCTGATGCTCTAAAACACCCTTCAAGCTCAAAAATGAGCAGTGTTAATGAATGTCCCTAATTCTCCACAGTATAAACTAGTAATTTATCTGCTTTATGCTCAGCAACATTCCCAGATGAATTACTTAATGATGTCCTCAGTTGTTCCAATAAACTTGTTGCTAAGAGCTAGAGGATCTCTGTCCAAACATTATATAAATTCAACATGGTGAGCCACAAAGTAAGGAAGCAGTAAATCACAGTGTCTCCACATTACTGATTAGGAAGCAATAAATTCCAAAGAAATGAGTTTATTTGCATTAAATGTGTGTGTGTGTGTGTGTGTGTGTGTTTTCACATGTGCACACTGCTAGTCTGCCGTAGGACAACCCTACACTACACCGAAATCTGTTGCCTCCATGGGACTATGACAGTCTGTGTGTTGCAACAGCATTTTGTTTATTTAGGGACCACAGAAACGCTAAGTCAAATTCTGCTTTGGCTCCGGGAGGTCTGGTTACAGCAAGCTCATTTTACACCAGCATTGTTAAATTTGTTTATTGAAATAGCTCCAGGCCCTGTACACAGAACCTCCCCCCGCCCCACAAAGGTGAAGCCAAAAGCTAAATAGCTACAAGTGTACAGCAAGAATGAGATGTACCTGACCCTAACAGCTCCCTATACTGGCAGCTCTAACATCCTAGGGGAGCAGCATGTGGCCCCGGCGAGAGGAGACATCTACATTCCCTCCCCCCTCCCTTCCCTCCCTCGCTCCCTTTTTGTTGGCCTTGCAGAGGAATCAAACAAACTGAGGCAATCGCAGCACTTGGTCAGGGTCAAGGAAGGACTTAGTTTAACTAACAGCATGTTAGTGTCGTCCACAGGCCAGAGATCACTCCTGGATTTGCTGGGACATATGGAAAAAGCTGTATTTGTCAGACCGGCACCTCTTGGAGAACACTTCATAATTTTTGAAAGCAGTAAGTGTAAACAACCTCACAGAGTGAATTCCAAGAGCTCATGGAATCCCATTACTGCTTGATACAACCCTATAAAAGACATTGCATTTCCATCTTCCTAGTAAGTTTATATACAACACTTCAGGCAAGGCACACAATATAGCATAAAAGGTTCACCCCATTATGCAAATCAATTAAGGAGTTATTATAGCAATATATAGTAAATTAGCTTGTAAAAGACAGAGCACATACGGGATAAATGATACAKCAACAAAGAAAAATCAGCCTATTAGTAGGGCACTGAGTAGTAACACCCCATTTAGGAGTGCTTTAAGTAAGTGGCACATACATCGGGTGTCTTGTGCAGGGGTGCTTTGGAGCAGCAGGGGTGCTGCAGGGGCAGGAGTGCATGCGGGCTGCGATGAGGGAGAAGCCAGCAGTGTGGAGACTAGRAGCAGAGATGCTATTGAGAGCTTGGGTTCACACTGGTGCCTTGCAGTTGGAGTCACARGATATTYTCCTTTCTTGTTCCCCCACTGTATGCATTATTTGGGGGGAATGTAGCAGAAAACAGAGCTGTGGACTGCAGGGGTCTTCCTGTCCCTGCTGCCCGTCTCTCCTCCACCACTACTCTGCACGAAGCAGTTTCTTCCAGGTCCCTCCTTTGTAATGGAGACCGAAGCCTGGGCTTTCCCTGTGGGGTAGGGATGAAGGTGCATGTGCAGATGAATTTTTAGGGAGACCAACTTTTTCAAAAAAGATCCTTCTTTCACACAACATAGCTTCTTGTATCTGGGGAAAGGCCAGTGCGGTGTGGAGTTTGTTCCCATGTTTGGTCAGCAAAATGGTCACCAGAAATGCAGTACTATGGGTGATAGGGACTGATCCCCCAAAATACCCATAGTCGGAGAGCAGCAAGCGCCAGTTTTCCAATGGATCTGCGTGTTGGTGTAAGCTTTTGAGAGCAACACGCTTGTCTGTCAAAGATCTCTGTTGTGTTGAATTGAAGCAGGAGCATATGTGGTGTGGCTGTGAAGAAGGACGTTTGGGGAGCTGCTGAATTATGCATTYTCTAGTTAAATTCCTACTTAGCGCTACAGTTTGGCTTATGCAGGATGCAAATATGTAGACATCTATGTAAACTTATTATGGAAAAAGCATGATGTAAAACAGTGTGGGAAATGAGTATGTGCTCATGCTTTGTAAAGATTCATCAAACTGATGCATAACACTCAGACACTTTATCAAAATAGATTTTCTACTTATTGCTAAGAAAGTTTGCTGCTGATTTGATTGTAGAGTTGTGTTTAGGAAATAAAAAATAAGCCCATGAGAGATTTGAGGGAATTTCTGCTGGTAATAGTTTACTATGCAGAGTATCAGTCAGGCACAGATGGAAGAAGCTGTTAGTAAAAGATATTTTATAGTTAGTTCAATACAAAAACTAAAAGTATTACTTTGGGAGGAAAAGGCCAGGGAGAATTTTTCTTTCTGATCTTCTGCACTTGGGATGTTTTGTGCCACCCAATTCTCTTTCATACTTGACGGCTATTTGTCACCGCTTCTGTCTGAAACAATTTTCTGGTTTTGGTAAGCTGGCCGTTTGAGTAGTTATGTTTTTCTCGAGGTTAGACCATCATTGCTGTTGAAATAGTGCTTGCAAAGACATAAGAACAAAAGAAAGGTGCACTAAAATGAAAGGCAGCSGTTTCTCCTGAATCAGAGCATCATGAATAGCCCTGTGAGGATGTGCTTAGGGTGCAGGGCAGCAGCACCTCCCGGTTTTCTGTGCCTTTGTTTCCGCAACCACAGGAATTCAAGGACAAATTGGTCTCCCTAAAAATTCATCTGCACATGCACCTTCATCCCTACCCCACAGGGAAAGCCCAGGCTTCGGTCTCCATTACAAAGGAGGGACCTGGAAGAAACTGCTTCGTGCAGAGTAGTGGTGGAGGAGAGACGGGCAGCAGGGACAGGAAGACCCCTGCAGTCCACAGCTCTGTTTTCTGCTACATTCCCCCCAAATAATGCATACAGTGGGGGAACAAGAAAGGARAATATCYTGTGACTCCAACTGCAAGGCACCAGTGTGAACCCAAGCTCTCAATAGCATCTCTGCTYCTAGTCTCCACACTGCTGGCTTCTCCCTCATCGCAGCCCGCATGCACTCCTGCCCCTGCAGCACCCCTGCTGCTCCAAAGCACCCCTGCACAAGACACCCGATGTATGTGCCCCTTCTCTAGTGTGAGGGCTGCATGGGGAAACGAGGACTTACGGACCACATCCCTGCATGAGGTGGGCAGCACATATACTACACTTTTAACGTAGGCCTTGAGATTATAATAATTAATATATCCAAAGTTGGTGGATAGAGTTAAACAAATTGTAGATAAAGGTTTTCAGCTGAACAGAAGAAGTAGAAAACGGGAAGCTCTTCTGAGTCTCAGTGAAAACTGGGAGGAGACGAACGTTATCTTGAATCTTTGGATCCTCAGTTTATCAACATGTCAGAGGTAATGCTGTCCTGAAACTCTAATTCCTGAAACAAGCCCAGCAACTTAATAAACATCAACTCTAAAAAATGAGATCTCTGCTTGAGTATTTCCTTTATGTTTAACAGGATAGTCACAAGCACACTTCTGCACAGGGTGGTTTTGCTTATTAACTATCGAGTAGAATGGTCTTCAGTATACCCAGTTGTACCGCATCACCAAGACAAACTCACACTATTTCCATGAGATCACAGGTCAAGCCTATAATATTTTTCTTCCATTCTTTTCAGAAGACGGAGATTATATAAAATCCATCTATTCTGTTAGCACTGTCAGACCTTGGCAATACACAGGTGCTTGATGTATGGTATTAGCTTTCCAGACGTTTTGATACCCTGTCATTCCAATAAGCTATTGAGATTGAAAAGCGAATTGAGAGAAGGAAAATGTCTCAGCTCCTCTGACAGATGAGAAGAATTTCATAAATGCTCTCTTCCTCCCAAGGTATCACCAGAGAAACGCAAGCTCTAGCCCCAGTAGGACGGCACTAGCATTACCACACTGCTAGCTGTCACAGCAATGAAGATGTGCTACCTTCTTGAGACCTGCACAAGAAAACGGGACAAATCATGGCGGGTCATGAAGAAAAGCTGCATTAACCTCTGGGACTGCAAAATACCTTGCTTCTGCAGCCAGAGGTAAAACCCACAAGAAAGTGGAAGAAAATGACTGGACACAACTACAGCACAGACAGCTTTTCAGCATCTCCAGGGATGGAGATTCCACTGCCTCTGAGTAAGATGTACACTTGGAGTATCAAGTCTGGGTATTCATGCTCGGCAATTACACCTAGTGGTACAAGGTGTCATGGTGAGACTTTGATTCCTTGTGAAGCACTCCTGTTTTATTTGAATGTTTTGAATGATGCTCTCTATCAGATATTTTGGACAGTGTAGAAGCCTCCTCAACATAGTCAGGGATTTTATTTAAATATGTGGTATTTTAATTATTAAGCAGGGTTTAAAATTTCTTTGTTCTGCCAAAAAGCGCTAGGCACATCTGAGCTGGTCTGTGCTGCTGCTGTCACGTTTCCTTGCCAGTGTTCAGTGACGCTTCCCTGGTRCTAACACAACAGTAGGGTGAGTTTGGAGAAAAACAATAGTGCAGTTAAGAGGCACCTGATGGGATAAAACTCTTGAACTAAGCTTTCTGCACTCAAGCTAAAGATAACTCTGCTTTAACTCCAGGATTAGAGCTATCATTCACTGAAATGAAGCTATTGATGAATCATACATTGCTGAACAACTCATAAAACTCCCTGTTATGACCTGAAAATGTACTTGTTTCATAGTCATCAACGACTTACTGGTTACTGTGCTGGCTTTATTTTAAAAAGACAGGAAGCTGTCTCTTTAATAAAGTTCAAAGGCTGGCAATTCTTCGAATAAAAGAGTAAAATGAAAAGTTTTGTCCTTTTGATGAGCCTGTTCCTTTGATACAWTATAGTGGGTGTGTAAACTTGCCTTTATGAGTTTTTATTCACTTTAAAATTGCAGTGGCACAGCAAGATGAAGTGGACTAGAATGTAAGATCTGTTCTTGCAAGAATCAATCTCCTCTGTATTAACTGTACACTGGACTTTCATCATCCCTTTTCATTAAACTCTTCATTTTGTTTAAAAATATCACATTCAGCTTGAAGAATAATGAAAACCTTTTCTTCAGTTATTTTTGCTTCAGCCCAGAAGAATTTGTCACTAATACTGACATAAGACAGCAGCTTTACCAAATACTGCACATACAGAACTAAGCAGCTTTGCTATCAGAAACTCAGTCGCTCATTGCATTTCWTACAAGGCTCATCTTACACTTGCAAAGTTTTACCAGGATTTCCTTGTGACTAATACATACAAAAATCAAATTGAAAGATACATATTCCTATATCCTAATGCATACCTTGATAGATCCTATAAAATTTCATTGATTTTATGTATTATTTGGTAATAACAGCACAGTTAAGTTACTGCATTGTAAAAGAGTAATTAATTCTAGCTAATCAAAATTGTTTTAAATCCTTCTGAGTACCAGACCAATCATTTGACACCTTCACATTTTTTCACCTAAATATATATATTCTTTTAAWCAGAAAACCTGACTTGTTCTCCTAGTACTTCAATTTGGCTAGAGATATTTTACAAATCATATTTTGTCTGATCGTTGGTTCTCCAGCCTGTAATAAACCTCCCAAAAGCACAAACATTAGCAGCTTCTTCCTCCCAGTTTATTGCAATTAAGCTATATGTTTTATTCAGTTGGCGAGTTCTTCTGCGGACTGCTGTTTTTAGAAATATAATTTGGTTAGGCCTTAACAGAGTTTTGATTTTCTTTACACGATTATAATTCACTAGAGTGATTAATGAAAAGTTAAGAATCATGAAATTACATATGGCAGAAAACTAGGACAGAAATTACAATTGTTCATGCAGCTTTAGGTCAGTTGGTTAGAGCGTGGTGCTGCCAAAGCCAAGGTTGTGGGTTCAATCCCCATATGGGCTATGCTGACGGTTGGACTTGATGATCTCCAGAGGTCCCTTCCAACCTTACCATTCTATGCTATTTCTATGCTATGTTTGCAAAAGAAAGAAGAAATTCTACAAGGAGTCCTATCATGCCTAATTTATGACTTTGTGACTTCTACATTGCTTTGACTAATTCTTGCTATAAGAACTCATATAGCCACAATAATAAAATATCTGAGTGCATTAAGACCTTCAAAGAATTGATCTGCACAATATCTATGGCCACCACTTTACATAACAGAAATAGAAATGGAAGAACTAAATTATTTGGCCATAATATGGAGTAAGTGAACCTGGGTTAGCACTACTGCTCTGTGCAGCACTACACTCCCTCTCTTGCAGAGAGAGAGGGAGGAGAGCGCGAGAATATTAGTCTTGCAGTTTATAGCACTGAACAGAGGACCAGTACTGCTTCACCAGCCAGGTTAATCCCATTAAGGTCATTTAAATAAAAATATTATATTAGAATACAAAATGTACCAATATTAGTTATGTGTTCTGAAAACATGTAAGTAATCATAAAAGCTAAAAGACAAGGAAGCTTCTGCAAGTAAATGATAATCTTACTACATGAAGAGTGTGCTCTGTCCTCTAGAAAAACTTCCCACTGCGGTAAGGTACTCACAGAAACGCACCTTCGTGTTAGATAAAGGTAGATAAGGAAGTGCGTGTAATTACAGTCTTCAATCAAATTAACTGTGGGCTACTGCCATATATATCATGGGAAATATGCCAGATGAAGAGTTATGAGGACTACTTTATAGAGCTCTTGCAAATTATTTTCATAAAGAACCAAAAATCCAATGCCATAGAAGACAAACTGGAACAGATTAGATAAAACCTAACAGATACAGATTAGAAGGAGGTAATTAATATCCCAATTAACCTGGGATACGTAAAGGAATGCTGAAGAAAACATTTGTTGAATGAAAGAACGTAAAATAAATAGGAATGATACAGACCTTGTAGATGTGGATATGAAATGCTGCTCTAAGAAATCTGTTATTTGAATGTGTTATGGACTCCCTAGGGCATGACTAGCCTATGAAATAACAAATTTAAAATGAAATGAGATTTTAAAAGCCTGTACAAGTTGATGGTTCTAGGAAAACAGAATATTTATATACATTCCCGGAGAATATCAGATTAGAATGAAAGCAATAAAGATATGAGGAAAAGATTTTTTCGTTGTTTGATCATAAACTGAGAGAAAAAAAATTCATTACATAACTGTAAACATACTTAGAAAAGAGGAGTGAACCTGAAGATCTACTGTAAACATACTTAGAAAAGAGGAGTGAACCTGAAGATCTACATCTACCTTAATGACAAAGAAAGGAAAATTAAAAGAGAGGAGAAAGAGGTGATTATAATATATATATTATATAATATATATGTATATATTTATTATTATAAAGAAAAGTAAAAAGCTTACTTTTGATTACCACCAGCATTTCAAAATCAACTTTGAAAGAAAATCCTTGGCTAGTATAAATCAACATTACTTCAGTAAGTCACTGGAGTTACGTTTTTATACTGATTGAAATATGGCCTTAGACTCAATAGTCCTCAGAGGACAGCTTAGTAAWGCCACTAGAAGAATTTAAACCTCAGCAATAATAGTGCTATATGTGAGAAATATAAGATGACCTGAACCTGTYGACTAAAGAAAATGAAAGCTCTTATCCAAAGCACAAGAAACAAGAAACTAAATGGCAAATTGCTATGTTAACGTTACACTAATGCTTAGCATGTGTAATTTAGTCAATCTGTGTTAGAGATAACTAACTTTATTATCTAATTCTCCAGAAGGTGCAAGGAAAATAAGAAAACTTTTGTTGTTTTCCAAACCAATGCCTGGACAATTAGATCTCACCCATCTAATTACTGAGATGGGATGCTCACTGATCTGCTTTATTGGCTTTGAGGTAGGTAAATAACCTGTACGTCAATCCAACAGGCTGTCTG
This sequence comes from Rhea americana, assembly GCF_003343005.1. Lineage (NCBI taxonomy): Eukaryota > Metazoa > Chordata > Aves > Rheiformes > Rheidae > Rhea > Rhea americana. The sequence goes on from NW_028185816.1 coordinate 1,290,832, forward strand.
CCATAAACCCAACAACATTTGTTTAGTGATACCAGGCAACGATCGGCTGCAGGCCTGCCCTTCAACAGAGTGCAAGTCTCTTCCGATAAGGGATTCAGCAAATGATTTTCTTACCTGATCAGACTTTGAGACACCTTCAGTCAAACTGGGAGACCCAATTTCATACAGCTCAGCCRCACTTAGTAAAAACACTGATTCCACGATGGAGACTCATCCCAGCCCTCTGCTTGCTAAGCAGCGGAATAAGCCACCAAACACAGCATGAGCAGGGTTACATCCAGTACGTACAGCAAAGGTTACGATCAGAGTCAGTCTCAAAGTTAGGTCCTCTTCACTGGAGTAGTCTCACAGTGTTCAAAATGAAGCAAGTGCCTRCCCTTCCCTCGCAGGAGACGCCAATTTGTGGCTCTCTTTCCTACCCCCGGCAATATTCTCCAGCGCTCTGCGCCTCAGCTGCTCAGCAGCAGCTCGTCACTCAGTTCTACCCCTCCTGCAGCTTGGGGCAATGCCTTCAGCAGGGTTTGGATCCTCAGCTGACAGATGAACACAGCAATTACATCAACTTTAGCTCCTTAGGAAGGAAGCCAACCTAAATATGAATTCAGTGTCTATGTTTTTCATATATTTTCATATATTTTATGCATGATGTTACAGTTAAAGCTCCCTGTTAGAAAAGCATAAACACCTGTGACTAAAAGAAAAGTACGCTCTTAAGTTCTTTGAGAAGCTGAGATCTCATTTATGTTTCCATACTGTAACTCCTAGAATTTATATACGCAGAATAAAGTAGTATACATTCTCCAGAGAATATAAAATATATAAAGAAGAGACCCACAATGCACTGAAGATATATACAGTATTGGAACCTGCAGGATACAAGCCTAATTTAGAAGGAGCTACCTTCTAGTCGTATTTTCACTGGCTATTTGCCATGAACACAGTAGGATTAGGCTGGGCTTCAACAGCTGGGAAGGTGGCAGCTGGCGTATCACTAAAGACTACTTTGGTAGTATGGAAAGAAAGGCATAAAGTRTACACAGATAGAAGCTTATGCACTGTTGAAAAATCTTGTAGGTCTATGACAACTACTACAACACTTGAGGTTTTACTTAGAGCCTCAAGAAGTCTGATGATTTCCACATCTTTATTTATTTATTTATTTTTAACAATTCCCATTCCTGTAGCTGTAGCACAATACTTGGAAGCAAAACCACAAATTGTTCAAGAAGAAGCACAGAAACCTCTTAGAGAAAGACAAAGATCCTAGTTCTTTTAAGTCTCATTTTCCCTAGTTCTTATAAATCTCRTTTTAAAACCAGTTTAATGAATTTGAGGGTTTTAATCACGATATAGAAACACTGGAGACTGGGGAGCAAAGTGATACTCAAAACGCTGTTGTAGTCTCCTATCTACATTCCTGGAAGGACAAATTGGATGTGATCAGAGAGTACTCAGCATGCAGGTGTCATGGTGAAGCAGTGGGCTTACAGGTGTACTTACAGCTCCTGGCATTGCCTTCCCTTTGGTTGTCCAGGGCACCCGTGAGCTCTCCTAGAGGGAAAGGCAGCACAGGTGCAGGACCAGCACGGCACTAAGCCTTCTGCAGGGCCCTCCACAGCCCTGGCACGCAGACACCCGGCAGTGCTCCCGCTCCGAAGGCGCCCAAGAAAGGCTGGCGAGCCCAGCCAGCGGCCTGGCCGAGCCCGCAGCAAACCCAGCCCAGCTGTGCCCCGCGCTGCCCCAGGCGGGCTGTGGGAGATGTTAACCGAGCACCGCAAAGCAGGGTCTACTGGAGGAAAGGCCGGGGACGGCCGCAGCGTTCCCCTGCAGTCAGACCACCACGCGGCTTTGTAAACACTTCGCAGCTGCAGCGATGTGTAGCACGCTTGTCCAAAAATGCACTCACACTCGGCACTGTCTGTAACATACCACCTGGCCAGGAAAACGTATTTACAAATCGTCACAGAAACACGGACTGGCATAAACCATATAGATTTAACATACTCTCCAGTAAACTTGGAAAATTTGAAATGTTGGCATTTTTCTTCAGTTGCAAGAGGGCCACACTGCTCACCGAGATATTTATTGTTACTACTTCAATAGAACTCTATTGCATTTGAAAATCATAAACTTTTTCTCCTAGCTAAAAATATATTTTCATATTAGAACTGCATGCTGAAGGGAAAATGTTCATTTGTTTTGAAGCATAAAAAGCAATAAATAGGTTTGCAAATTGGTTAAACAGTGAAAGTAGAGCTAAGGCATTTGTCAACCACAACCAAAAAAAGAATCTATTTACTGCAAGCGCTTAYATTGCAAACCATTAACATTATTCTTGTCATACATGACCAGATAAAAATGGATATAAGAAAGTATAAGGAGAAAGCAAACTATAATAAAGGTGTCATATTCCTTAACTGCATGATGTATTGAAATTACATTACTGCATTTCTTGTGTCCCTATCAAATGCTCTGAAGAAATATTTGAAGTTTAAAATAATAAAAAAAAAGGTTTGTGAAAAACAAGCAACATCATTATATACACAAATAAAGACAGATTTTTCAAATCGTGTGGGAACTGCACATAGAACAGCTATTGTTCTGTGCATGTTGGGTGACCAATAATTTCCATGCATACCAAGCTACCTCACTTGTATTCAAACATTTGGTTTTACATGGAAAACTAAGAGTCACTGGCTAAATATCTGGGTTTGAGTTTTATATTCCCATTAGAAAATCAGGTTAGATAAAAGAAACATGATTATAAACTGTTTGACTGAACTATAGGGTTTTTTATTTGATTATCTATTCCATTAAAATGATAAAGTACCAGAAGAACAGCAGACAAATAAAYATGAAAATGCATGTACATGAAGGTATACAGCAGTAAAGTCTAAAATATGTTACACCAGGCTCACTGTGATTGTACAAAGGTCCTCATCATTTGCTAGCTTCCAGTTTTCAATAGCAACTTATCTTTCAGTTGAACAATAAAATGATTGGGAAAACTTCTTTCATTTTACCCTTCTATGTAAAAATCACTCATAGAATCAAAGTTTGTGTTTTTTTTCAAAACCAGATATGCTCCAATGTTGAGCTAACTTTGAACTCATAGTCACGGCTATATTGTGAACTCCTGAAAAACAGGGTCAATGATAGAAAAACYGAGTAACATTAATTTTAGCTGTGCCACCAAAAAAAGAAATTCATAATGCAAAAAAATTGAGAAGCACTTCTGAGATACAATTGTAGATATTCAGCAAAATTTAAGGCAACAGGTGTTTCCCTGAATGGTGCTGATATATTTTTGTTCAAGCTACAATACATGAATTTCAAGTACCATCAAGCAACAGATTCCTGGCTGAAATATTATTTCCCATAGCTACATTTATTTTTACAACCTTAATGGATTTAAATAAACTCGGAATAACTATTTCTTACTCTGAGAGGTTTATCATATTGCATCTAAGTTTCTCTTGTAATTGCCACTTTTTCAAATTTTCATAAAACTTATAAATATTAAAATTTATTTCAAAATCTTAAAATTTGCTACAATCACCATCATTTGTTAACACAGCAAGCTGTGTGACATAACAAGAGTGTCATTCCCCAACAGCTATTCAGTTTCCATCAATTTTTACAATTTTACACATCTCTAGCAAATTACTGGGTTGCCTGCAGAGCCCAGCACATGCCGGTGAACTCAGTGCAGGAGCCAAGCCTCACCCCTAGGTCCTGGAGGAAAAGCCGTGCAGCCCGTKGGGCTGGGAGCACCGGCTGGCTGGCCGCCTCGCACAGCTCGCCTTCAGCTGCACGTCACCCCAAACACCCTACGCTCTCGTGAGCTACTACGCTTATTCAGCTGTTTTAGCCACGACGCAAACAGAAACTACACCGAACGTCAGTCAGGCAAACCACTGTGTTTCACCACATACAACGTACCTCCAGTGCTGCACCGTGCTCTGCTTGGAGATGAGGTGCAGGTTGGCTCAGCAGAAACAGGTGATTAAAGTTCAGCCTAATTGCTCATTRCTTTGACATTCAGAATAATCATTTCTGTCAAAGAGAACGTGGCTAAAGCAAAATCTAAAGACAAGATGGGAGGGATAGTTGACTTAAATATTCTAACTTCATAGAAACCATTTCGGGGTTCAGACAGTTTCCCTGGAAACACATTTGGAAAAGCATTCAACAGCAATTAGGTCATGGATTTATGGATGTTCAGAAATTCCCTGTCAAAAAGACAGGCTATAGCAGCCAGATAGAATGGGGACAGATAAAGCCATGAAAATTTGCTGAAGGTCTTTTAAAATTAAGTAATTGCTCACCCAGTGCTATGAAACACATCCTGCTGTTGGCCTGCATTGTCAGCAAACACCTTAATGACTCAGAAGGTTGCAGCCAAGCTACTTCAACTCTGAAGACACCATTAAACTTATTAAATATATTTACACTTTATTAACATAATATTGCATTTGAAAGCAAGTAGCAAAAGAATTAAACTGCTCAAATGACATCAACTTTCAATCAAAAATCCAATTTCTAAGGAAATCAAATGTTTTGAGGGACAAATTCAGTGCTAGTATGAAAGGGTGTGTGTATTGATAACTTTTCAGTTGAAAAATAAAACGCTCCTCTGAGCGGAATACGAGGTAACACTGGTCAAAAAGCAGGCTGGCATGTCATGCTCACGGCAGCATTAAGCTTAGGCCCCTGCGCTGCTCAGAGCTGTACACACTGCTGTACATTTTTTCTTCCGACGCCATGAGAAGGCAGGACACCTCTGTCCTGACTCAACCTCTTTGGTTGGTAATGGGCACGAGAGCATCACAACTACAGAGGCAACACAAGGGCTAAAAGCCCCGGTGTTGCGAGAGAAGACGTGCTGCACAGAGTATCTGGCTGCACAATAACTGTAGCTAAGCACGGGAATATTCCTTCAACTCAAGAAATTAATTTTTTATGAATTATATGAATATTGGAGAAAAAATTTAGTTTTATTGGCTTAAAATTAGCAGGGATCATCATGGCTGCAAAACTGTCATAGGAGATTCAAACAGAAAGATCTATTGATGTTTTCAAAGGTCTTAATTTAAAATTGTGGCTGGCAGTATAGAAGTTACTTGGTTTTTTACTGAAATAAAAGGAAAGCATTTGRCTAACCAAGCTTCTCTTCTGTTTATGAGAYGCTCTTCACTCTGTTTCCTCCTAGGTTTCAAAGTGTGATTGGAACGAATGTGTTTTGGGCAGAGTAGGGGAGAATTGCTTCCCAGGTATGAGAAAAATCACCTGTATTACCTCTCATATTGCAGCATCAACACCCTTAGCAGAGTCTGATCTTCTATAATTCAAGATGTTTGCTTGGAGAAATCCTGACTATCAAGACTGAAAATGAGTTCCCTCTGCAAGGAAGGAAAATATGTTGCTTGCCAGTATAATCTGGTTTTCCACTAATGTGTCACCGTTCTAGCAGYGTATTTCTTCAGCAGAAACTGGCTAGTCTTTAAGTCTCCTCCCTCATCTCTCAGGAGGAGTTCATCTTCCTTGAAACACAGTTTGTTCCAGTGCCTAAAYTGTTTCGGCTCCTTTTCAGACCCCTCTCAAGTGTGTGCATGCCCAGTGTCAGCAATATAGGGCAGCCACAGTTTCCTGCATTCATATTCCTCCTCTTCAATGCAAGAATCAAGTTTTCTAGTCCCCTCCTAATAGAAAAGCATACCTGTTTAGCTAGAAACAGCTCTTTCTAAATTCTTCCATCATTGTATTTGTCTGTGTATTTGACAATAGACAGGCCCTGACCTAGACCCAGTCATATTTTCTATAGGAGAGTTGGCTGAAAGGCCTTCAGCTCCAATTTTTTTTTGTAAAATATCTAGCAAGACATTTTTGAGATCTGACACCAATGAAGTATACAAGCACAGGCCCACACAATTCAGAGAACAAGCATATTTTAAGGTATATTTACTAACACCCAAACCACCAAAACATCATCATTTATTTTCTCCATGAAAATAATCTCATTTCTTCCATGCTTTTCATATCTTCTTTTTTTTTTTAAATCTCTTTATGTCATTTAGCAACTCCTTTTTTCTAACACTACTTTGTTCTAACTCCGAAGAATTTTCTAATGACAACTTTATTTACCCATTGGCAGTAATTTTACAAACTGCTCTATCTCTTAACTACTGTCAGGCTCGCAGTCTATATTTTAAGGGTGGAAATAAAAGCACTGAGAAGGATCAGAGAAACTTCACTGAAATCATTTTCTAGGAAAGAATGTACTTCTGCAAAAACTGAAAAAGTTCATTACTTTAGTCAGTTTAGCCAGAAATTAAGCTTAGGAAGAAAATAAGGACCTTTTGAATCTTCACGTCACAAAATTCAAAATAAAGCATTCATGGTTTTCATTTAAAGTGATTTTTTTGTTCAAAATTACTGACAATGCATATTATTTTGTCATACAGCATTGTGATGCTACATTTTCCTCTCATCTGTAACATCCTGTGCAATGTAACAGTAAAAAACAGAAAAGAAAAATAACACAATACTATAGCATGAATGCATTTCTAATTTCTTCAAATTAAAAAGCACTGTATTTGCATCAATCCAGCCAGGCTATCAGGATAGCTGACATCCAAGACTGGCATTTTAAGAGTCATCTTGGTTTCTAAACTAAATTATTCCTATATAAAAACAATGCAAATGAATAAATTCTCAATTCAACTATATTAGTTGTAAATTTTTCAGAAAGGAGTGACATTCTAGAACTGTACAGAGATGAAAGAAAAAAATACCTGTTTTAGTTAATTTAACTAAGCTAATTTAAGTTAAATTAACTGCCAAAATTAACTGTTTTAACTGATGTAGGATGAAGTTATTTCAGAATTTCACCTCTTTCTGTAGAAGTAGTTTTTGAGTGGAGAGGAAGCAAGGCCAAAAGCTCAGGCAAAAGTCCTCAATGGGAAAAACAAAAAACAATAATATGGAATGATACAGTAGGGATGTGTGATTCTTGCAAAAGCAGCCTGGAAATACAATAGGCAAGAAAGAAAAAGAGACAGAAGAAAGCAACCAAGATGAAGAAGGTTTGAGAGCTGGAAAAGGGAAGAAAAACCAAGCGAGCCAGGAACCAGCGGAGAGAGAAAGGAAGAAAAGGAAAAAAGTAATTGACATGGGCATGAAAGTGAGAGAGGAAAGTAAAACCAACATTTAACAAGTTAACAGGAAATAAACAGAGGAAATTTGAGTACAGAGAAGGAAAAAGAGAACAGGCTAAAAAGGCAGAGATGGTTTTACATTTGCCCAGGGCAGGGACCAAGGCTTCCCACCAAGGAGCCTGGGATTTTACTACCTTTTATTCTGCACATTTAAAATCTCAAAGGCGGTCTCCGGTAGAGAGCATGGAACTATTTTCTGTTCACCAAAGACTTCCCATGTAACCTTTGGATACATCACTTTACCTGTCCTCAATTCCCCATACAGAAGCATATCCTATCCTCCCCTGTGTGCCATCAGACAAGAGAGACCGTGAGGTCGGCCTTCAGGTGACAGCAGCAGAAGTGGTGGTCAAATAAATCCTGCAGGTAATATATGCGTATTAAAAGAAACTAAGTAATTAAGGAAGACAAGCTTGAAGTACTCTCTCCTGTGCCTAAGTCCTAAGTAATTACAATAGGAGCAGGAGCASAGCCATATTAAAGAGCTACAGTGTGCTGTGATGCAAATAAAACTATTAGAAATCAAGGAATTAATAAAGACTTCATTTGTGTCAGATCTGAAATATCTAACCAATATAACTGGCTTTAATTTGACATTTCTTTCTAAGGCATATGACAGAAATTTAATTAAATCAATACATTTCTCCTCAATGTTAACCATTCCTTTTTTTCTCCYCATCTACTTGCTTCTTGACCATTATTAAACTCCATAACTCAAGTCAAATAAATGTGAAAACTTAAAGGAAATGCCTATGATAAGTAATTAATTATACTGAAGGGATTTTTTTTCAATTAATATTTTTATTTCAGAGGATACAATTTTAACAGCTCCAACTTAAATTCAACATTAAAAACAAAGGGTTTAGGGGATAAATAATTGCAGAACAAATCTACAAATGGATGAGTGATTCACTTTTTTTTTTCCTGAGAAATACTTAGGTTTTCTTTGCAAAAATTTGCAGGCACATTTTGAAAATGTGTACGAGAAGGCTTGAACTCCTACAGGTGAATGTTCTGATGGACATATTAGAATCTCTGAATTTTGAACAAGCAAACCTGAAAGACTGTGAAAATGGTTTCTCTACAGGTAAATGTCCAGGTAAAATACCACTATTTTTTGATAGAAACACCTGAAGATGGAAAACATTTTAATTTCATACAGGGAGCAACAGTGTACCTATTTTTGTTCTGTCGACACAATGGAAGTATACTTACAAGTCAACACATAAACACAAACACATCCACAAAACTCAAAGAAATGTACCATGATTCTAATTTTAAGTGTTTTTTTTTTCCTTCTACATGAGTCAATTCCCCAGGAAAGGGAAAAAAAGAGGCAACAACAGCTCTATTACTTTCTTAGAAGAGCATGAAACAAGATGGGCTCCTTGCTGCTATACTGGACAGAAAATATAAAATATCCTTGAAATGGAAAGAGAAGTTAGAGTACTTAAATTAGTATTCACCTTCAAAAGTAGCAAGCCTGAATGTGGGGATGCAAAAGGCAGAGTTCCCCTGCTAGCGGCAACAAAACCAAAACAGCTGCACGAAAACTTAGGACYAGCACTTGGATCAAACAGTTGGATTAAGTTGTTGGTAGATTACTGTGTTTGCGACATTGATAATATTGCAGCTTTAAAATGATTTTGTTTATCTATAACTTCATTTGCATTCATCTATAGTCAGCTTTACTTTTAAGATCTCACAGGTATCTATGCTTTAACCTAAAAAAGCTCAACTACCCACTCCTCAGCAACCCATTTACTGCCATGTATAAAGCTGCACTATTTCTAGCATCAAAACTGACTGCAGCAACCTGCATCCTTCCTGATAGGACCTTGGTGGGATTTTTCTTATTGTTTTTAACAGTCATTTGCAAAATTACTTTTTGCTAGCTTTGCATTTCTCACGTACAACATAAAGGACATTTTTCCTGTATATTTGCACTCAGCCTGATCAGGTTTTTTGACTAACACAAGAGATTATTTTTACTTTTGCTATTGAATCCTAAATCAAACTAAAAATTAYATAAGATCTTCTTTTAAAAATAGTCTGTTATATTCTTCATCGTTTAAATACATCAGTTGAACCTAACCACCTCAGTAAGAACAGGATGAAGAGAAATACCCAGGCTCAATTATGGTTTTAACTTTAATAACACGGATGTAGTTTACCTGCAGACAGCCTGCTGAGATAAATGCCTGCTATTAGAGCGACCATCTCACCAACGCACAGCAGCCTTTACCTTCTCGCACGCTCTGAAGAGAGCAGAATTTCCCCACTGCTTGYAACCCAGCTTCTTTGCCTATGCCTCACAAACCGAGAGAAACAGAGGCAGCATCGTCCACAGGCATGGACACCGCGTGAAGAGCAGGCCAAATCCCTTTCATCCCCACCCACAGAAGGACAAAGTAGTTAAAGAATTCCAAAACCTCCTATTTCTCCCCAGATGATGGTCGAATGACTTGCCTTTCACCTTAAAAACATCTAGATGGCCCAGCGCTCCCCCTCTCTCCTTCACGGTCTCCCCGCTGTGTACGGGGATATATGTCAGCATTAGAAGAAACAGCAGGAACATTCCTCTCCTTGAAAATCAAAAGCACTTTGCAAAACTTTACAAGTGCTTTACAAAAGCACTTACAATATTAACTGACACAACATATATATGTTCTGCTTAGCATTACAGCTRATTTGCGGACTGTCTGATTGTCTGTCAGAACCATCAAAAGATAAACAGCAGTACCCAGGATCAGGGGATGCAACAGCATGATGAGAGCCAAAGAACACTCTCCAACAGTTTTCTGCTTTGGACTGCAGACAAGCCACTTTCTGTGACCTAACAAATCCAGCTATATTTTTCAATAAAAGCCATCCCATCCTACTAACTCTTGAGTTAACACTGAGTGAACTCTGGAATCAGCATTTGTACTAACTCTGGAGTTGCCAGTGGGCTGGGGTGGGGGTGGGAGGAGGGGGAATCCATCCCCTCTGCTCAGTCCTGTGTGGCCACAGCTGCAGGGCTGGGTCYGGTGCTGGGCTCCCCAGGACCAGAGAGTCATGGAGCTGCTGGAGCAAGCTCAGCAAAGGGCCACAAAGATGATTAAAGGACTGGGGCAYCTTTCATGARAGGAGAGGTGGAGAGAGCTGGGTCTGGTCAGGCTGAGGAGGAGAAGGCTCAGGGGGATCTGATCAATGTGCACAAATGACTTGACCTGACACATATTATCAAAAGGACAGGGACAGACTCTTCTCAGTGGTATTCAGTGACAGGGCAAGAGGCAATGGGCACAAACTGAAGCACCAGAAACTCCACTTGAACATAAGAAAACCTGTTTTCAGTGGATGAGTGGCTGAATGTTGGAAGAGGCTGCCCAGAGAGGTGATGGAGACACTCAACACCTGACTGGACACAGCCCCGAGCAACCTCCTCTAGCTGACGCTGCTTGAGCAGGTGCCTGGAGCAGACAATCTCCAGAGGTCCCTGCCAGCCATAACTGTTCTGTGATCCTGTCACTTTTAAGAATTAAGCTCCTGTGCAAATTAAGACCATATTCCCACAGTGGAGCCTCTGAATACAGCTCCTTCAGCTTCACCTCAGAATTAAGGAGTTTAATTTGCAGCAGTCCTGCAAGTCACGTACAGTCAGAATCACCGTTCAAAGTCACTAGCCAAGCAAAAGAGCGGCTTTGCGGGAGCTTTTGTTCTACACTAGAACACACACTAGTCCCCTTTCACAGTCAGGCCTGAGGAGGATACTGCCTTCGAAATGYTTATAGACTGACTTCTACAGAGCAACCAAGAAAAGCTGTACAAAAGGTTAGCCAACCTGGATCTCCACATTAATTCCCAGCTTTGTCACTAATTCATATTTCATGCAAGTTACTTAACCCACTCTACACTGATAAAAACCCTCTATCCAATGTGTCAGAGTATTATGAAGCTTCTTTGATTTTAAAGGGGCTCTGAAATCCTTAGGTGAACATCCTATAAATACAAAATATTACTAGACCTCACTGTGGGGATAGACTTTGTATTTTAATTATAATGTTGAGGAATTCTGTCATCAATTAAGCAAAATATATATWAAAAATTATGAGCCAATACCTGCCCCTGCCTTTTCACTGTGTAGCTTAATTAATTCACTAACTTGTTCTGTGAACGTATTCCAATTTATTCTCCTAAAACCAATATGAAAAAACAGAGCACTAAAAACTTATTTTTATGGAAGCATATCAAAGATTTGAGGGACATAAATGACTAGTCCAAAATTAAAAAAGAAAAAAAGAAAAGTTAGGTGCAGTGGGGACTTGGTTAGGTGCATGGCTACTGTCTTTTCCCAAAGTGGCCATCATTCTTTTCCCTTTATATTTCCGTATTTTAAGCTCTTTGTCCTATACCCTTTAAAATGGCCTTAGGTCTAAACMGGCCTAAAGGAAAAGTAGCAAGCTCCTGCAGGAAGAAAACAAGAACTAACAATCAGATCTACTGTCTAATATATAAATTCATAGGAATTTAAAATATTACATGCCAGCAACAGAAGATTAGTAAAAGAAAAAACCATCCTGGGCCACAAATATTCAAATAGGAGGGCTATTGTTCCTCTCAACCATCTCTATTTCAGAGATTCTTCTTTTAGGTTGAAGGTTGACCCTGCGGTGCTTCAAGCATGAAGGCAGTACCGCACCAGATATGAAAGCAGTACTGAACATAGACATGAAAAGTAACTGATTTAAGTGGCTGTTATTTTTGTTTCTCTTACAGATTTCTCCTGGCACAGGAGAAAGGTTAGAGAATTCAGTTAAAATCTGGACAGTCAGAATGTATTAGGAGGAATTAGGAATTTGTATAATTTATTTGCAAGTAAAATTTTTTCAACATACACAGGCCAAAAATTATTGGAATTGAAACAAAACCTTGACATCCTTAAACAGATGTTAAAAAGAAACTAAGGCAGAAATAAAAACTGGCAAAGGACTTGCAAGCTACTTTTTTATACCTTTTACAAAGCAGAGGGTGAAAATTTGACTCCTGATATCCTGTTTTCCCCAGATAACATTATGGATGAATAAAAGGTCTCCTGTACTAAACTTGGACAGCTATTAAAAAAAAAAAAGAATATAGCCTATAAACTCCGGCAGGTCCTAAAATTAAGTACAGAAGAACTGACTGAACAGTGGCGTACACTCTGGGAGAGGTAAAAAAGGCAAAAAAACCATGCTCCTTAATAAAAGCCCGGAATACAGTTTGGGAAAAAAGATAACAAAAATTTACTAAAAGTGTTTTTAATGCAATTACAGAAAGATTAGAAGGAAGGATGAAATGAAAAGCAAAAGTAAGACTGAACACCTGCAGAACTTACTTTCTCTATTCTGCACAATGAATACATAAGACACGGCACTGCCACGGCACTGTACAGGCTGGGAAAACTGGGTAAATGTCAGAATGGAGCAAAGTGAAGACAAAACTATTTTGATTTGAGCCTTTCTCTGCAGCAGAGCTCAGCAGGGGCGACCAAGGGTACTTACCGCAACTCGTCCTTGGCCAGAGCCTTTGGCATGAGGGGAGTTTTGAGGTACARGGACAGGCTGAGATCAAGTGAGATGGGATTGCCCAAAGCCACCAAAAGCAAAACCAGTCACTGATACTGGYACCCTGCTATGGACTCCATCGGAGAGTGAGAAGAGCTTCTAGGACACYGAAGTGACCCTGGAGGAGCATCTCCAAGTAAATTATCCTCTTCTGAAGGTCACTCTGCAGCAGTGCGAACGTGCCCTACTCCCAGTCATGCTGCAAAGTGGAGCACATGTAACCAGGCAATGACTTGCTTTACATAATAAGTGAGGGGCCTGGCAGGCACAGTGCTCTCACCCAGGGAAAAAACTTAAAAAAAAAAAAAAAAAAAAAAAAAAAAAGGAAAAAGAAAAGAAAGAAAGAAAGAAAGAAAAAACATTTTCCAAAAGCACTGCAAGGGCTGTGTTCCCAGTCAAATGATATGGCACAGTGAACTTCAGAGAGAGGTGCTAAAATCCTGAGGCAAGGACAGGTGAGCCCCTGCACCAAGAGCCGAGGAGGGGCAGCTCGACTGGCGCTGCAGCAGCAGCTGCCCAGATGCTCCAGGGGCGTTTAAAAAGGTAGCTGCAGCTACTGAAACCAAGCAGTGCTCCTGAAAGCATTGGCTTGGATTACAAGGAATTGTTTCTTTAAACACCAAACTTCTGACTTAAAAAAATCGAAAGCCTTAATCTTGAACTAACTATACATACACTTGGTATTAAGATAAATTACAACACTATATTAAAACATCTGCTGACTGTGGTTTCAGTTTTATATAACCGAAACAACCATTTTCCTTAATCTTTCTATGAGTGCTTTATTAAAAACTCTCCCTCGTAAAATGGATGAAATAAAAATCATGTCATTTTGCTAATACCTGTAAATAAAGTCATGGAATTGCATTATATCGAACTAGACTTCTTGGGAAAARGGCTTTTCCCTTGGAAGACCTGAGATGTTACAGAAATTAATAACATCATTAAGAAAACTAATAAAATAGGCAAAAACATTGCAAAGCTTATCATTATCATTCTGAAGGATAGCCAAATCTTAAATGATTTCAGCAATATCAGGGCATCCAGAAAAATGGGCACCCAGAAAAATGGCCCAGACCCAAGCACCGATGGAGAGACATTGCTGTTAATAACCAGCACTGAACAGTGATACTTTTCTGAGCMTCTGCGAACGTTGACTTTGGAGCCTTCACAGCATTAATAATAAAAAATAGTAAAATAAATCTGACTGCAATCACCCCTTTAAAATATACCAGTCATTAATACCATATTTTCATCAGCTTTTGCAAAGTTTCTCTAGCTTGGTCTGTAATAATCAGGACTGGCAAGGACTGCTTTGTAGTTCTGTTGCTGTGTATATTTTATGCATTTTATGCCTTCAGTATGCAATAACAGACAAGAACAGAAGTTCCTTCTACATTCCTTTAAGCTCTTTTAAAATGACTTTCATCACTTGAAATATCCTGTTTTTCTCCCTTAGAAAAGCATAGTGTAGAAAAGGAATGAGGGAAACAGTTCTGCACGCCTAAATTTCTAAAAATTTTGAGTTTGTTTCATGAGTGAAATCTTTGACCTTTCACTGCAAATGCCTCATGCTTCTGAAACTTGTATTATTTCAGATCTCTATAAACTCAAATCCTCTACTGTTATTTGAACAAAAAAATACAGAGAATATGATCTTTGACATTTTAATTAAAACCTATTAAAAAATCTATAGCAGGCAATAAAGTACAAATTGCCTCCCTAATTTTAACCTGTAGCACAACTGTTGTCATGAATTCAGATAACCATAGAGAAAAATCTTTCACAGCTAAGACCATGAGTTGAACAAAAAAATCTCGGGCTGACACCTAATTAAGACATACTTCCCCCTAATGAAGAAAGTTCTTCATCTATTACTGTACATTACATTGGTTCAGGGCTATATTTATAAGGCCATTAAAAATCTACCTGAAGGCAAGGTTAATCTTTAAATTTGACAGATAATAGCAGTTTTTTCTCAGTAAGTAGAAAAATGAGTATTTTATTTCTTTATGATCTAATGACCATTCTGTTTAATCTTAATGGGGTAAAGATGAACAAGAAAATACGCTTAGGGGAAACAGTAACACATCAATTACGGAGAGTAAGAAAGTATTTTCAAAAAGCAGCAGTAATCTACTGTAAATGAATATCGCAATAAGCACTCCCAGCCACAGGGAGAGCTAAAAAAGAAGCATTAAAAATCTGTTCAGATTCTGCTCATTAAAGATCTCCGCTCTTAAGTAATGCAGCAATCACACAATTAACTTTTCAGAAGGGAAGCATTTAAAACAACTGAGTATCTATGGACAACAGTAGGCTATTTCCTTACTTCGTTCAGTGATAATGAATTTTTCCATCTACTTTAACTCTGTTAGACAAGTGTTGAGACTAGGTGGCATCTCTTTTGAAGGTATTGCAAAAGTAGATGTGATTCCACAAAGAACTCCTCCTCCTAAACATATTCTGATCTTTGTCAAAGGAGCAAGATAAGCAAAGAAAAGTCATGCAAATAAACTGCCTCTGCTTAACCACAAATATACCATCCAGTGTAAGAGCATACATTTGTTTCCCCTGGAATTTCGCTGTGAAGCACAGTTCTGAATTGCAGGCAGGTAATGAGCATTGGAGCTATACTCTACCAGTAGGTTCAAGAAGGTGCTTCCTCCAGAACCAGTTTGCACCTGGGAGTTAATGGTGACTAACTACTAGGTGTTAAATTCAAACCACTGCTCATATGCAACCATTGCTCTAGGTAGAGGAGCCCTAAGTGTGCAAGGATGTGCTCACTTTCACATAGGCAGGCTGCTGATTGAATTAAGAAATGTTAATCTCATGGATATTATCTGAATAATCAGTGAATCCTCTGCCTTTCACATTCTGAAATTTCCTGAACTGTTGCAAAATTGACAAGAAAGAAATGAGTGCATTTACCTACACAAACAGTCGGGTGCACACGTTCAACGTATAAAAAAGTAATTTATAAAAATGTCTATGGAAAAGGAGACCTACAAAAACTCACGTCTTGGACYTTCTGAACTTACTGCATTGCTTACCTCTACTGCAAGCATTCTGAATAGCCTACACAGCATCAGTACATAGCTCTGTTGCTACTGGCAGCAAAAGCGTTAAAGCTCTGCTCGTGCTATCAAAACCAAGGCCCAAATACACAGCTCGCTGTGACAACACAACGGCACATAGGTGTTGAATTTTGATGCAGTGAAACAGTCTTCTGCAGTGTAATTTATGCAAAATGAAAATAAGTGAAGATTATCAGGTAAATATTGTTAGATAATATTCTCTTCTTTAGCACTTCTGTAATAAGTAAGTGTTTTATAAAGGTTGCTCTTTCCTATAATACAGCTCAAGAGATCACCTCTCTCTCCTTCCTCTGCAAACATGCATGGAAGGGGAGGGAGAAAGAGAGACAGAGGGAGAATGCAGAAGTACACGTGTGCATCCATTCGCCCCTATCATCTTTTGCGCAAAATAAATAAAATGAACAGGAAAGATCCAAGGTGGCAGTTGACAGATAATTTGCCAACAGCCTTTATGTCCTGTGAATAGATGTCTACCGTGTGTATTTCCTCGTCTATGCAATTCAAACAAAACACTCGTATTTCACTAGCAACATAGCATATTTTTTAAATTTATTTTTAAGGGGGTGGTTATTAAAGTAAGYTTATATGGGATGCAGAAAAATTGCATTTTGATTGCAAAATGAAATGAAAAACCTTCTGTACTACACTCACAAGGAGGTCTGTGTGTGGGATTCAAACTTCTTCCATACTCAGAAAGAAATCATGCACTTTCAATTTGCCATCAACACAAGCTGTTTGATGAAGAGTATTAGAGCAYGAAGTCTTATCATATAGTTTAAATAACTGAGAATTTTCATTTATTTAGAGTACTGTAGCTTTTCAAAGCCAAGAAGATACAAAGGATATAGGAATAGATCTTGGCTGCAAATTATTTTTAAAAACTTCCAAATGCCTTTCTTAATCTAAAGGCTAGGGGATGATTAGCATGCATCCGATTTTTTTAAGAAAACAAATACTGCTGTTCACGACTGTTTATTTGTCAATGGTGATTTAATCCCTTTTCTTGATAAAATGTCTCAAGAGGAACAGCTAGTGACGCTCAGGCGGATTTTAGACAGTGGGTGTATCTCACATTACATATGTCCGGCTGGCTACTGACTTTTGATACAGTTTACATAGATGAGAAAATTATTACCAGAAGCCTTTTTGCATGTCTAAACATCAAACGGTATTGTATACCTTACATATATGGATATGTCCTTGCATAACATACATATGTGTATAAATACATACATACACACACACAGAAAGCGATATATATACATACATTCTCATTTGCACTGTTTGCTCCAAAGCTAAAGTGACAAAGAACTATTTATTCCTTTTTTTCTAATTTCAAAACCACAGAAGTCCCATAGTGAAGTTTTTAGCAGGGTCCAATATATACAGTTGGGGAGAACTGCTTTTAGAGGCCTATTCTCAGTTCCAAGAGAAAAGAAAGGGGRAAAAAAAAATCATACATGTAACTGAAACTATGTTCTGAAAATTGCTGTGAAAGCTGGAGGGTATGAGGATGGAGTAACAGTGATGTTTAGGCTGAGTTTTTGAACTGAWCTAATAGTTTAAGAAGAACATTGAAAACAAATGTTGCAAGTTTGCAAATGCTGATGTTTTAGAAAATGAACATACAAAATAAAAAACAGTCTGCTGAAAAGAGTCAGTAAATATTAGTCAGTATAGCATGCCTAGATGTCTTGAGCATTTACAAAATTTTAACTAGACTGTACCTGGCTCCTGTTAGTGGTACAAGTATGTGTCTTCAATTCCAGTGCCTCCTGCTTAGCACCAAGGCACAGCTACTTCCTCTTAGCAGCATGAGCAAATATAATAAAACTTTTCATTTTGTAGACCACAGTCTTCATGACTAAGAAGTCAAATGTTCATTATAATTCTGTTCATTTTTGATGAATAGTTGTTTCCTTCACGGACAAAATATTCACAAAAATAGATGAAAAGTTGTAATTCTGATTTATCTATGCTGAAAATGATAACCTTCAAGAAATCATCCATCCTTTTGCAGTATTATTCCACTGTAGACTAATATATAACCGAATAAAGACACTGAACACCTGAACTGCAAAAAAACATGTTCAGCAAATATAACAATAATGAGGTAGCTTTAATGGAATCTGCAGAAAGAACTAGCCTAGGATTGTTTCTAACTTTTTGCAATTGCAATAAGCCCCACTGCATATCATGGTATTTAAAATGTCRTAAGGCATATATGCACTTACACTTGCTTAATCCACGCCTGGTTTACAGGCACATCTGCCTGTCATATATTCAAGAAATAATCAATCTCTAAACTTGCAACTAATATCAATACTGTACCTGCCTCATGTTTTAAAATGACTTTATGAACTATTCAGTCCAACTGTATTTTTAGTTTACAATAAAAAMAATTAATTACATCTCCATCTTTCCATTGAATTTAAAAATACAGTCTGTTTTAAAGAGTTCATTTTTCTATGCTGATAATCATTCTCAAATAAGGCCAAGCACTGAAAAACTTTGTTATAAAAGAAGGGACAAAAATCACTGCAATTTCAACATCTTAAATTAGATGTTACCACTCATGGAGTGTTTACTCTGTGCTTACTCTGGCAGGGCATCCACATACATGTTGTGATACAGGCTGCCATCTCAGGTAAGTTTTAAAATTATTATTTTAACCCAAATTTTCTATAAAGCATTTTTAGTTACAGATCAATATATCTACTTTTAGTTATAGATCAATATCTACTATTCCACATCATCTGCTACACCCTGGAAAGTGAAAAGGCATTCTAAGAAAACATTGAAATAAAGAAGGATAGATAACTGCTCTATGCAGTATTTTAGGCCAGGTAATTCACTATATATTAATACATACATAATACCTGAATATACCTATTTTGAGTGTTCTGTTGGAATTCAAGTGGAAATAATTGTTTGACATAATCACAGTAACAATTCCAAACTGAAGTTCTTTAAAAAAAGTTGATTGTTCTGACCTTATTTTCTAGGGTTTTTTTGTTTGTTTTTATTTAAATTGCAAATTCCTCTGAATAATTAAGCATTTGCAAGTCAAATGAGCTAGCAAGACTCTTCTGCTTCAGCTGTTAAGTCATGCTGATCCTTTGAACAATATTTACAATGCAACAAGAGAGAAAAGAGGGGAAGGTCCTGTGGTTCCCAACAAATGCTGCTAATGAGAGTTCAGGCATTTCTTTAGCTGTTGCAGCACCTCCCTAATAGGCAGCTGAATACCACCAGCTAGGCACCCACTGCATCCTAATTGCAGCTTGAGCCACTGTAGTTCACAGGATTCAGAGAGAAGCAAATACTTTCTTAGTTTATTTTTCAGTGGTATTCTGACCCTTAAAAAGCATCGATTCCACTGAAGACAACAGGAGCTTAGCTACTGTCTCACGGGGGAGGACGAGGGTCGGAGCCTACCCGTCTCTTTTACCCACCCTTCGAACAATTCGACAACACTGGTGTTAAGTTCTTCCACAGTTTGTGTTACTTGACATTCTGCCCGTGGTGTGTTAAATTAGACCCGGAGTGGCCCCAGGTCACCYGGTCAGTGCATCCGCTGTGGCTTGCTGGGATTTGGAACGGGCATCCCAGAGCGGTAAAAGGGCTGCTAGGGCAGCGCTGGCTTCTGGCACCAAAACTGACGTTACGAGTGCTGAACTGCTGCTATCAGACCGAGGCTTGTCCCTCAATATTAGCAACACAAAGTGAACCAATGCATCCAAAATGTTCACATTTTAAAAATAGTAGAGGGGTTGACTGAATTAAAACGATTTGAAAGTCATCTAATCACGTATCTCCAAAGGACTGCTCTGCTACAAAACTTTATGATAGCAGAGCAATATGATAAAATCTAACAGCAGGAACTGAAAAAGCAAGAAATTTCTAAAGACTTTTAGATTAGCAAATAATGCCTAGCAACCCAATCACATTGTCTGGAACAGAAGACATTTCCTAGTTACTTTTATGTCTCTGTACTGAAGAGCTAAAATTATTGCATAGTGTCGAAATGAATGAATTTACCAAACCAGAAGCAGCTACTTCCCTGCTCTAGCATCACTGTAATCTAGGCAGTTATCAAAGAGGTAGAATAAATCTTTTTAAACATTAACCTTTCAACCACTATAGAAAATAAAAATGGGTAGGAGTTCTGGGTGGTACCACTTCTTCAAGATTTAACATCAGAATTCGCTGAGGAAAGATTAGGCTTTGAGCTACTCTTTTCTTTTTTTCTTGAAGGGTCTATCTTCTGTAAAAAAAATAATCTCTCTTGTTTGGAATTTTTCTGTTCAAAGAGAATCTGATTATTGGGTTTTATTAAAATGTTATTTCTCTTCTCATTTTATATTAGAAGTACAGGGCCTGTGATAATTGGAAGAAAATGACAACTAAGGCAAATTAAGACAAATGAAAAGGAAACTGTCTTCTAAGCTAACTATTAAAACCTCAATTTATTGTTTATGCTAACTGTTTCATATCAGTGACTGAGTGACTGCCATTCACATGGCAAAAGTTCACAGACTCCCATACAAGTTAGCAGTATGCATCCTCTGGAATTCATAAGGCAACACGAGAGCTCACAACTTTGATTTTTAAAAATCAAACTGACTTATGTATTTACTATCAAATAGTAAACAAGCTTAAAGCAATTAAAATATAAAATAATTTTTTTCATGTAATCTCTCATATGTTATACGAACAACCACCAGTTGATCCTCAGCTGACAGAGAATGAAGATATAAGGCCACCAATATCTTATTGACCGGGATAACTTATAAGAGGGGGATAAGAAAGAGGCCTTAGGCTGCACCCTCCTGTAGCTTCTCCCAGCAGCAAGCAAAGAAGTGCGCTTCATCCTACCCCAGCCACTGACTCGTGGGAGGGCAGAGGAGGCTACCAGCCTCCCTGGCATTGGCAACGCATCACTCCTTAAAATTCGTTATTACCAGGTGGGAGAATGATCTGTGGGCAGAATACAGGCAAAAAGCTAAACGCAGGGAGGGAGAAGTGCTGCTGAAGCTACATTTCTAAGGCAGAACTATGTGCAACGTGTACTAGTTGACCAGAAGTTATTTCCTATGAAAACAACAACATAACAGGATTCTGCTCAGTGCTGACAACTTGCAGAGTGTCTTCTAATGCTGGGTAGCTGAAGAGATTTTCTGCAATGCAACAGTATACTGAGATGGACCTTCCCAAACCACAGTAGCGCACACAGCTGGGTTTTGCTCTGCAGCATGACTGTGTCGGTCATGTTAAATCACGAATGTTTTAAGGGAACACGTATCCACCAATGTAACACTACAGAGGCACACAAGCTCCTAGATAGTATGAGTGCAATAATTCTCCGACTTAAACTTTTACAGGATCTTTAACAGCAGAAAGGACGTTCATTTCTCTATGACACACCGTCTAATACAAAGAGATATGGAAAAAAATAATCCCAAAAAACAATGGTAACTGGAATGTCTCACCAAGATTTACTGCCCTACTGAAAAACATACCGAGTTTCCAGTAAGATTACAACACTTTCCTGTTTTTATTAGTGAACTTCTGAAACAGCAACTTTAAAAAACTATGAAAAAGCACTGTTAACCAAGTCATTATTTTGCTGAAGCTTTGACTCAAAGCTAAATAAAATTGGCTTGGGGAGATAACCACAGTCATTAAAGGAAGTTTTGCCCACAGCATGCTCTGCCTGGTCTCACATACCCCAGAGAGAAGCACCACACAGGCAGCGATGGTGGCATTTGCACCAGGCTGTAAGGCTTAGGAGTTTATCCATAAAGCAATGATATTTCCAGCGTACTCACACAAACACTATTTTTGCTATTCACCTTGATTGGCTAACTGCACGTACTATTAAAGAGAGAGCTGAATCTTTCATGTTTTGATCCAGGAAATATGCCATAAAATATTTACTGGCCAAACCTTAATTTGTAAAATAGTGCCTTTAGTGGCTTTCAGATTAAGTCAAGGTGCTTTGTACTACTCAGAACTGGTTTCTCTGAGAAAATGACATGCATTTTGCAGTATTTATAGGGAATATTTTCACCAACAAAATTTTAACTGACTGAAATAGAGGTGAGTGTTTACTAGAAAAAGAATTTTTTTTTCTACCTTCACGGCTGAGTATTTCATTTCTTTTTGGAATCTCCAAGTGAACATTCCCCATGTTTAGTTATCTTTACAGCTAAAATGTGATTGCTTAACAGTTGCACAAACAGCCCAAACTTTTGCGATAGCATCCCATCTAGAGAGCAGTAAGGAGCAATTCTGAAAACTGCCTTGCTGATGGGGACAGTGACTATAATATTGCTTATAGAAGCCTATAGCAATAAAACTCAGTGAAGAAAAGTTAAATTTTATTTTTCTACACTTTCCTCAGAAGAATAAGGATTGGTAGAAGCACAGCTTGTTTACTGTCATATCAGACAAAAGTTAATTTTCTCTTTCTTTTTTTCCTTTCTCAATATAGCAGCTTGCTTTCCTTTTTAAAATGTTGTGACTTCTAAGTATTGACCTCATAAATCATAAGTAGTAAAGTATCAAAAAATTAAGCATTACTAAAAAAGAGGGGAATTGTATTTCAACAGTTGTCAGAAAAGGGGCACTTTTTAAAGAAGTGTTTTTTCAAAATGAATTCTGTAGTTTGACCTACCTTGACATTGTGCTCACAGCAATTAGTCATATGTCAGGAAGACAAAAACAGCATGGCATTCAACACCAGCTGTGTTTCTTATTAGAAAAGTAAACCTTTATTACCATCAAGTATTTAAAAAAATATATACTTGAGATGAATAGGATTTTTTTTTCTTTTAAGATATGCTAAAGCAGCATCAACTGGGAGTCATCTCATTTACAGTTTCCTACAGAAATTTATTAGAAGGAGGAAGCCACCCCAGAAGTGTCCTGAACCTCACTGCACAACTTACTGGTAGATAAAACTTCCCTTTCTAACATAAATAGATAGTAATTCCTTTTTGGCAGAAATACTTTGTAAGATTTAGTGTAGGAAACAGGCATTTCAAAACATCTAATTATTAAAATGAGAGATTTTACATTATTAGATAAGGAATATTTTCCAAAAGGAAAGATTGGAAATCTACTGCTTAGCATTTGAAAATGGCACACAAAGTACTATAATTCACAGTAGAGGACAAAGCATGGTATTAAAATCACATATTCAGGCTGCAACTAAACTAGAAAGCATGCTGGGATAGTATTTTTCTATTTCACTATTAAACAGAGTTGAAAATATACTGAAAAGTTCATAGCCTTTGCACTGAAACCTAGCAGTCTAATGCACATTGTTGGACTATTTGTAGCAATGTTGGCTGCCCTCTTCACATTGGACTTTAGGGCCATACCAATATTACCTGACCGTCTGTGTTTCTGCAACAGAGAGAGACTGGTACCTCTGAAAAGYGGTGAGAAGGTAAGTAAGGTGCAGAAGGGGCCACTCAATAGCCCCAGCTCCAGGCACATTTACTCTATTTAAGGTAGGTTTATCCGAGACAGACACCCGAACTGATTACCTTACCTGCCTTACAGGTGTAACAATAGTAGTTAAGAGCTGTTAATAGTGGCACATGGCAAATTAATCCTGTGTGTGGTCTGCTCTCCTCCTGCAATGAAGCCCAAGCCATCATGTTTTCACTAAATTTGTAATCTGTGCTGGCTACTTTAACACAGATTAAATTACCTCCGCAGGACTCGCAGCTCTCAAGGGCGAAGTAGCCATACTCTCTGATGCTACGAGGGGCTGGCATTGTCTCCCAAGCATGAGCAAGGGTTCAGTGAGAATTTTTAGCTGTTCAACCAAACACTCAAGTGCAACCCAGTTTAACCTCTCTGCTTAGCTAATTTTAATTTACGTAAATACACAATAACAGATTAAGCAAAAAAGCAAAATTTTGAGGCTGTTTTGGGAATATTCGACAACAATTTGCCAACCAGTGAACACGCATGGATTCCTCCTTGTAACTCAGGTGCTCTGTGTTATAGACATAATGGAACAGTAAGTGTTTCACTGAAATACTGAAATTACGTTTCTCAAAAAAGAGAGTCAATCCAACAGTGAAATTACTTTCATTTTGACCCTCTCTTTTCTGTTTTTTATTAAGTAGCTAAACTAAAAAAAGATCAAAATCAGGACTACTTTATAAAAACAAATACTTGTTTATATATATTATATAAACATATATATATATAWAAAACATATATAAATAATGTATTTTYTTTGGCATGAAACCTAATCGGTAATCAATGTCATCTAGCGAATAAGCTGAGAATACAAGTCATATTTCCTGGAGACAGAGAGGAGGTACAAAATATACAAAATATGATAATGAATATATTATCCTATTTTTCAAAAATATCGGTGATAAAATGACTTAGTATTTATCTTTAAAGAGTGAGGCAAAAAGAAATCAGTTTTCTGAGGCTCTGAGACATTTAAATCAAACGGGAATAAGACTATACCTTCACCTTGTTTTGTCTGCCTATGAAATAACATTTAGCATTGCATTTATATTCTTCACCTATGTTTTAGCCCATCTTCTTTTTTACGGAGTGCTAATACAGATGCAGAATTCCCCTTTCAAATTCTCTACTTGTTTCTGTTCTGCTGGTTTTTCAAAGAACGAATTGCAGACAAATCAGACTTTTTGAAAACAAAGGTGTCTTGAAGTAAAAGACTTAATTTATTTTAGCGATAAATGAAGCCAGTGAATGTGCTTTTGCTCACACAACTCCTTTTCCATCCTTTATCTGCTCATTTATAACCCCTGAAGTACAACACATGAATTACCCTACTGTACACACCAAACGCTTGACAGATTGTTTTAGTAAACCTCTTACGTACCGTGGCTTTCCTGCCAGGCTGCCAGGAAAAGTTTAATAAAAAGGCTGATTAGTTGCTTTAAGTTCTCCCAGATGAACAACCTACAAAGTAAGCTAACAGCACACAGGAGCACCCATGCAGAAAGGTCCCAGGGGCCAGCCGGGAAGGTGCTCGCTCCCGAGCAKCAGTCGCTGGCGCTTCAGCCGCTTGCCAAATGGGCAACACAAATGCTTGTGCCTGACCCTTGTTAGCTAACAACATGCAACTGTTGGGACACTTTTTGATGAAGCTTCATTTAAAGAAAACCTCTTTTTAGCTTCACACATGAAGAGCAACTTTTCAGAAATTTTCCTCATAAAAATCATCACCCTGATTTTCCTGGTCTGAGTAAAAGCTTAGAGAGTGTCAGTAACACAGAGGCCACGTTCCTAACTACGCGCCTCCCGCGTGCAGCGAAGCGGCGGCAGGCACCCCGCCGCAGCCCGGCAGCACATTTCTAACCCCACATCTGGCCTTGCAAGGGCAGCGAAATGCTGCCCTGGGGGCGCTGCCTTTCCCCTGCTCTTCTGTCTGTCTGCGCGCTGGAATTTTACCTCCGCCTTCCCCAAAATACGAGCCTAGCTTAAACATATTTTACGAGGAAACAAAAGGTCAAATAAACTTACTAAAAATGTTGTGGCATATATTGATACACTGCATTGTTCTCACCAACATCTAGCCCTAACACCAGCTCGCTGCTTGGATTAGACTGTCAAAGGAATTCATGCAGGTTCGATACAGCCAAATAGGCCTGATACTGAAATCAGCTGCAACATGCACTAATTTCATGTGGCATTCCAGCAACAGCAGTCCCTGAGATTGTAGCCAGTTGGCTGCTTTATTTACTCCCAAAATCACAGTCCCCTCAATCTGAATTCCCCTGCTCCCTGTATAATACATCCGCTTTTTGCAAAGATACGACACATGCTTGGGGCAGAGAACACGATGGTGGGAAAGCAGAGGGACGTGACCTTCATTCTTTTCCACATTATCTTCAAATTCACTGCCTCTTCCTCAAACGGTCTGTATAATCTTTCCCAGTTATGTCTCCACTTGCATTTCATCCTATCCTTTCTCCACCCCCTTGCTGCTTCTGGACAAAGTCATAATCTTCGTACCCTCACGTCTGGACATACCAAACCTTTATTTATGTTTTGCCACCATTCAGTAAAGATGAAAACACAAGTTATCCAGGATCACAACATACTTTCTATGCCCAAATATGCCAAGTTTTATGTAGGGAGGAAAAGAATGATAGCATACCCATCACATCTCCCCCCACACCTAYCTATAACCTGTTATTCAAGTTGTTTCTCCCCAATTCCTTACATATTTCTTTAATACATTAAATTATAAACCATTTTTCATTTTATTTCTCTTGATTTTGGAAGATTTTTGTCACACTCACTAGTTGTTCTTATACCATGATTACATACACAAAAGCATCACAAAACAGCTAGTGAAATTTAGTATATRTAGCCTTTGACTGTACAAAATTTCTTGAGGTCAAAATGCTTTTTAAGGTTGTTCTAAACTCTCAATATAGAAGTAATCTATCGATACCTATAGCAATAATCTCTMTATATAATAATATATATGTAATATGTGGTCAAAGAGACCTTGAATTACTGYGTCTTAACACACAGCAGATGCCAAAAATGCATACGATTAGTCAACAGTATCACCTTGAAAACTATTTTAATTTTGCTGACTTCATTTTTAAAAGTATCAAAAATAAGAAAGAGTCAAACAAATGTAGCAAAAATGATTGCACAGAGAGATTTTTAACGTGTTCAAAATTAAGGAATAGATTATTCTCTCTGAAGAAGAGGTGATAAAGAAAGATGCTTGTGATATATAAATAATGACGAATAGCAAAAGATAGTAATTTATATATTTGTATAATAAAAGAACAACAGATGATTCATCTAAAGTCAATGAAAGTAACRTTCTGCAAAATGCATCTGAACAGTAATTATTCATTAATTTCAGATACATTTTTGTTTAGCACTGAAATGTAAAGTACTATTTTTCATTCTTGCAATATTCATTTAAAAAATAAAAATTAATAGTTAAATTCTGTACTTTATAAAAAGAATAGACATTGAATAATCTAAAAAAATTCTTAACTGCTCAATACACAAAATGGGTTTCAGCAAAAACCTACAGAACTTGGACACAACAGTGAATAAATGCTTTGAAGATTACCTTAGGCATGCAAGTTGTGGATGGACATATACTGCATAACATAGTAGAAAAACATTGTCTTGGGTTTTGAAAACACYACTACAAAGCTTAAATACTCAGGGAAATTATTTATTAAGCTATCAGATCTGATGCAAAACATACATTTTTAAAATCTAAATGTTTTCCTTATTCATTTTATAATCCAAGTCAGAGAATTTGCTTTTTCCTGAAATTATAGTCAAAAGAGCTTGAGGCACAGCTAGCCTACTCAAGTATATATAACTTTGCTCCAAATTCTCCCCCACCACCCCAAGAAGATAAACCATGTTTCTTCCTCCTCGGATGTTACCTGCACTGCACCTTGGGAGAGGAGCCTCAGCGACTGCTCCACGGATGAAAACAGCAGAGTAACTGCCTTAAAGGTCACACCGTCAGGGCACTGCAGTGGAATTTCCATAAAGATGGAATTGCGTTTGGGCCGTGAACTTCTCACTTCAGTGCATTCAGATACTCAACAAGCTAAAAATTTCTGYAGGAAGTACTCATTAAATGTAAGTTCACTGGAAAATGTTTAGATCCCTAACACCTAATCTATTTACATAGAACTGTTCGAATTCTAGGAGGGTCATTAATTGAATGAAAATGCTCATCTTTTTCCAGAGGAAGTGTTAACTCTGCTCTGCTACTCTGTAGACAAGATAGATGATTGCACACAGCCGAGGAGAAAGAGGAAGGGGGGCTGCCTTTTCCCCAAGCCCTCTTGCTGCCAGAGGGGTGAGGTGCCCCAGGGAGTGCTGTGGGCAGCAGTGCATGTGGAGGGAATTGCAGTACAACAACAGAAGCAGGATACTACCTAACACAGGAAGGAAGTGAAGAGGAACAAGAACCTCATCATTATTAACCTACAAACAGCATGACAGGAGATCTTCATTTACCAACTTTTAATTGCTTGCCCTTCTAGAAGTGGAAGTCTTCAAGAAATACATGAGAAGTACTGCATTTCAATTAAAGACCAAATTGTGCCTCTCACGGTGTGCTAGAGGCTGGCTTAGCTAAGCAGGCATACAAAACACCAGAACTAGCACTTTGGCTCACATTTTGCTTGCAGAGTGCCTCTACTTCCCTAGGTATGACAGCTTTTATATTCTTCCCTTATATCACTTAATCGATTGGAGGAAAACAAACAGGAAAGAGGAAGGAGATAGAGACTCCAGTCAACCAGATCTGTCTAACTTCTCTTACTTGCCTCTAAGTTATAACCCTTTATGAGCTATTTGAAAGACAGATTCCTGTACAGYTGAATCAATTTCTTGTAAGATGATGTACAGTAAAGGCTTGTCTACCCTTAATCATAATCCTGACTCATCAAGATTTATTAGTGCAACTGTATAAAGTTTTCCAGCTTAACACCAATGATCACCTCATTTTCCTGTAACATCATTTCTAACTTGGATCAATCTGCAGCAAACTGTAAATAAGGTGCTCATAAGAAAAAGTTATAAATACTGTAATACAATATAAGCTAAATGTCACCATATCGAACAGGAATAAGGCACACTGCTTACCATCTTTAAGATGCTCCTTTAACAAATTTTAAGTGTCTTCATGATTAAGCCAGGAAAGATGAATTTTCCTTTTATATCTCTGATTTCTGCCTGACACAAAGATTTTCTAAGTTAAAAATACTACTACTACCCACTTATCCTTTTACAGACAAAATGTGTGCCAGAGTTGCAATGAATCTGGAAAGACAGGAAGACAGGCAGCTTTCCACATTTGCTTAACTAAAACTAGCCAGCACAATGATGTGCTCAGGCACTGTCAGTGATAAATCATTCACTGACCTAGGTAAGAGGCATTTTTTTAGAGTACATACAGTTAATTAAAAAGAAATTGCACCTACCTGCTGTCGAATTTCTTCTTCCATCTTTACTGGGGACCCCAACTCTGCAACTTGTTTGACACCCTCACTAGCATATCCTCCATACTCCCAAAGGATGTAGTTCTTTGAGTGGGAACTACCAATAATTGCTGACCAATGGTTGGTTCGTCCTTTAAAGAAAGAAAAAAAAAAGTATTACAGTTCATGAACATACCAGCTTTTGTAACATCAATACTCGCTACCGTCAAGACTGCCTCAAAGCTTAATTCTTAGCCTTTTATTAAGGGGAAAGGTTTGAAGTGCCCCATCTTCAGGGCATTTTCTGTACAGGGTTGGTACTGGGTATTTTCAGGTGTTGCATGCCACCAGTTCTCACTAAAACAATATGCCATATTTTTTGAGTAATAAGAACAAGATATTGAACTACAGAAACATTACAGTAAATATYAGATATAATAACAAAACACAAACATGGTGAGATTGTATTTCAACTGAACAAGCAGCTCCCCAAAACAGACTTAGTATAATTCTTCACTTAAGCTTCTTCAGGAAGTTTAAGAATTCTTTTAATTTTAGGCTTCCATGTAGAAAAATTTTTTGGATGAAACTTAGAACAAAAATCTTCTGTGGTCACTCAAAGATTTAACAGCAAGTCATTTTCTCACCAATACTGTTTTCTAACAGCAGCTCACTAAAATTTACATTTGGGTGGTGACAAGCTGTCATCAAATGCTAGACTTTTGTATAAGCATGATTGTATTATTCTTAAATGTTACAAAGATTATTGTTCATAGCTTTATACCCAACCATTTTCAGGCATTCAAGGACATATAAAGGGCTTAAAGCCAGAAAACAACTYCGGCAACTCCCTGCAGAAATGAAGGTATAACTTCTGCTTTCTGTGGGTAAATGGTGTCCAGAATTCCCTYCAAAACACTTCTGAAAGAGTGGTGAGGAAGTGCTTTTATTGGTACTCACATACCTATTCTCTCTGCTTCTACATATTTAAATTATATGTGCACCTTGTCTATTTTTTCCCCTTTAGTAGGAGGTGCCCATACTTTAGGAATGAAGCAAAAAGTAGTGAATTTTCATGTCTCTGTATTTCTTCAGTTTGCTTGCTCAGATTTCTCATAGTGTAAGTGTTCTAKAGCCAGGCAAACAGACACCTAGTCTAGTGTCTTATCTCACTGAATATAAAAAAAGAAAAATTTGGAAGTTTAAAGAAAAAGTGGTAGGGAAGTCTGATGGAATTGAAAAGAGAATAGAACAGAAATAAGGAGTCACAGATGTCCCACAGTACTGGAAATAAAAATGAATTTTTGCTTGCATTTAAGTGCCAAATAAATAGCACTCTGGAAACATATGGGCTTAGAAGAAAGAAAAGGTTGAGAAAATGAACTGTTCACATAAGCAGCCAGTGTGGCAATACTGCAAAGAAAGACTTGCAATGCAGAAGGAAAAGAGTAATGGTAAGAACAGAGCTGGAAAGTACAGTAAATGAATGAAAAATGAATAATGAAGTAAACAAAAGGCATGCAAATTTAAGATGTGAAAGGTGAGAAATTGAAAAAGGCAAGGTAGAGAATAGAATAAACAAACTCAGATGTTTCCAACGTAATCCCAGGAGTATAGAAAATAGATTGGAAATAAAAATGAACAACAATGGTGAGAAAAAAAAACGTAGAAGAATGTAGCAATCAGAATAAACAGATGAAAGGAGGTGGCCTAGCAACATAATGAATAGAGCTTGCACAGTCTCCCTAGTGCTACACTTGGGCCAAAACAAGCCTACTGAGCTCTGAGCTAGAGCAGATGTSAAATTTTAAGACCGCATCCGAACTAATCAGCAATTAAGCCCAAAATGGAGGAAGAAGAAAACTTAAACTAACAAAAGCATCCTACAATAAGTTAATAGCTGAAGAGAGTACAGTTTGATAAGACTGTTTCTTGATCTAACAGTTGCATCTTAAAAAGACACACRCACCTTGCCAGACCAAAGAGAGATACTGTCATTTAGCTCCAGCGAGGGCCTGTTTTGTCCCTTCTTTCTTCCCAGCCTGCAGGGCTGCCTATCTCACAAGCCACAGGGTGCAGCTTTCCCTGAAATGCAGTAATTGGCTCTTACAGAAACTTTTTGAAAGAGAAGGCTCCACACAGTCTCTACAAAAGGGAAATATATCACTGTAGAGAGGAATCAGAGAGCCTCAAGTCTTTAGGACAGCATCCCCCCAGAATGAGAAGCATCTCCTTTTATAGGTGTTTGTCTTTAAACAAACTCGATGCCCACCCTGGAATAACCTGCCAATGCAGCTAGTCAAAGAATATGCTCATCCTTAAGAAAGTATGGTCAATAGTGACTGTGGACAATAGTTGTGACTTTGCATCCAACAAGATAAAGAAAAGGAAGTTCACTCACATGCCACACTCTAAGCGCCATCTATAATTAGTAAAACCAACACCAAACTGTTCCAGGTGCTCTAAAACTTTTCTCCCTCCATATCCAAAGTAAAGCAAGAAAGTCTGAAGTCACTGCAGTCAGAGCCATCCTATTTCACTGACCACTACCCCCMCTAAAGCTATTAGCTCTGCAAAGAAAGCAGCTGGCCCACCTACTTGCCCAAAGGAGCAATTCAAGGTTCACTTGAGCCTTGCCAAATGCCATACCTACACTAAACTTTTTACAAACCTGCCCAACACTTGTAAACATTTTACTTATCACCATGAGCTTCCTATCTGAGAGAATGAAAAGAGAACTCAATATAATTTTGTAAACTTTTTCCTCTAARTATTAGAGAAGCTCTTAGTACCAAATAATCTGAGTCATGCATTACCAAGGGCCAGGGGTATTTTGTATTACCAGTCCACTGGTCACTAGCAATTTTTTAAGATGGCAAACAGAATACACAAAGGTTTTCAATGGTTTTATTTYACTTCCTTAATGTATAAGTAGCTCCTCAACCGACACAATTAAATGTATATTTTGCATATAGACCAAGGTGCCTGCACACTTAAAAATGTATTCTCTCACGTATTTTGTAGACTGACCATGTGAAATCATGATGGAGGGCATGAATATTCCCATTATTATATATGGATGCTACCCAGAAACAACAAATGCTTTTAAGTCACAAAGGCATATGTAAATACAAATCCTTCTGGCTGGAAAAACGTGAAAGGAAATTTAATGGTTCTACTTTCTTGAGCCAGATTTAATAACAGATAAAATATTCAGCTTCCAGTAGTCCTCTTATCAGGAGCTATGATAGTTTGTGAAAATGTAGCTGAAAAGCATGTGTGCTCTTCTTAAGTCCTATTCTGCAGATCAAACTAGAATTTAAAATTTCTCAGTATCTCTGATATTCATGAAAGCAAAATTATTTTATAAATTATGTATTAAACAAATGGCCCTTCTAAAGCCATCTGTATGCCTCTCATTTACTCTATGGTTGGCGTGCTCAGAGCAAGGTTATGTTGTAGTGGTTTCATTCTGAGTAATGTTTTACGAACTCAAAGGGTCATATTTCTCCTAAACACATAATATATATTTAAACTTAAGGGAACAGAGATATTTTAACTGCACTGGTGTGATAATTGTAAAATTATTCCTAATCCATGGAATCCGTGAAAACCTAGAAATGGTCTCCTGGAATTCAAAGCTTTGCCTAGTATCTTTCAGAAAATTTTTGTTTGACAGCAAAAGAAAATACTTTATTTGGCAAAAGCAGTTCTTTGGAGAAAAGCTAAACAGTGTTCCTATTACTTAGAGACTTTTAAGGTAAGTCAGAAAATAAGTAAAAGAAAAGATGAGAAATATAAAATTTATGATCTTCTATTTCAGCCGTGTGGATGATGAAGAGCAGAGAAGAAATTTTTCATGTGATGGCTTCACAAGCARTAAGTGATTTACCAAAGTCCACCATGAATAAAATTTCATTTTAATGTAAATTGCTGCATGAGTTCAACATTTTAAAGGATAATGTTGACAATTGGTTTTCATTTTTAATACTACTACATCTAGATGAAAGATATTCTTCTTAACTTTCAGGAATTTCAATGTAAAATGTTATCAGCTGTTATTACTGGGCTTAATCCTGTTAACATTATGGCGTTATTTCTGTACTCAAGTGACTCAGTATATTCCAATTTCAGAAGTAAAATATATTAATATATATCACTACTTTGCAACTGGAGAGAGACAGTCTACCATTGTAGTGAACTGTTGCTTACTTTCAGTCATGAATCCATACTCTTAGTGTGTTCACTGACTTAGATTTTTTAAAAGGGCATTTTTTTCTGGTATTATCTCACTAAGTCACAGTAATTTTATAGTTTTCAATCATTTTCTCATGTCCTATTTCTAACTACCAGCTAAATTCACACAAATAATGCATATAAAGTGTGCCACTTGGCAGATATATAAATCATCCTATAGCCTAAAAGAGTATTCCTGCAATTATTAGTTCTTTGACTTATTTTCCCTCTCATGTATTACACCGATAAATCACATTCAAACTATGCTATGTCCAACCTACAACAAGACATATAACAGAATCAATGTAAGCAAAAYCATTTACACCGTTACAACTACAAAAAAGTTGATATACAAACCAACTCTGAATTACATGATGACATTCTGACACGGTGACAGTAATACAAAAAAAAAATTCTACACACAAAGGTTGCAAAAATATCAGTTACATACAACATAACAAAGTTTAAAGGCCAATAAATGTGACTCACTCTTAAAACATTTCCTAACCTTTATTGTCACAGACTGTCAAGCCAATATTTAAAGAATAAATGCCTAATATGGATGTTTTTGTAACTTCAATTTTCTGCAGTTACTTTGATTTTTGCAATGGCARTATTGATTCTGTAGTTCAGGAAGCCTTTACGAAGTTCAGTCACTCTCACACTAAAGATTGGTTTTCTTGTGTTCAAGCAGAATTTCCTGTGAAAACTTAAGAGTTTGTGCTCTTTGCCTCTCATCTAGAGTCTGGCCTTGTCCACTTTACACCCTCCTATAAGCTATTTATATACACTGAACAGATCACCCCAAGCCTTCTCTTCTCCAGACCGACCAGTCCCAGCTCTCTCAACCTCTTCTTGCATGAGAGATGCTCCAGTCCCTTAATCACCTTAGTAGACCTCACCACAAAGAAATCTTGAAAATGTGATCTCATACGTACCTCAAAGTTCAAAAGCTTAGGCAAATCTCCAGAAGTCATTTGTAAGGTGTATCACTTGCAGGAAGATGCATGAATTTCCAACATTTAGTATTAGAAGTATTGTATATATGTCATAATTTACACTCCTTAGGTGTAAATAAGTAGTGTTTTGTACCATAGGACAAGCTCCAACCCCCACTACAGGTCCTAAAAGAGTAATACTCACGTGGAAAATCTTTCGGATGTGTTTTTTCTGACCAGTTTCCATAAAAAGTTAGCCTGTATTTGGCAGTTCCACAGGCACAACAATCTAAAATCGGTTTGTCAGTCACACCTTCTGAGTCTGAGTCTGAAAAAGCAGCAATGAAAGTAGCTATTGAAAATGGTTACAATTCAACACCAGCTGGTTAAAACAAAATTACAACAATAAATACTCCAGTAAGTAAATTTGAGTTAAACACTTTTTCTTCTGTTTGCCTTCAATTTGGGGCTATATTAGAATAAACAAGCATCCTGAAATAACTGGATTATATTCATGAATGGATGTAGTAATTCAAATCCATGTTTTTAAATACACATGTGCCACTGTGATTTTGGTTGCCCTCAGATTCAGAACGGGGGTTTGTTTCTGGTTCTTATCTGATTGGTAAGATCTCAGAGCAGTGCCCAATCTTCTGGCCAGCCAGACCGTGTAAATTCTCCAGCGAGATGTAATGGCCAAGTGCAACAGCCATCCTCTGGGATCTCAGCTGGACCTCAGCACACACAACAGAAATGATGCTTCTGCATACACACACTCGTGCTTACAGATTCTGTGGCCAGATCTGATAAACATCCCCTGAAGAGGGCAGGGAGCAGGCTAATCCCAGCATCTCTTTTGGCTATAATCTCTCCAATGGCTTCTCAGAAAGAGGCAGGGAACAGACATCAGGCTAGATGATGTCTAGCACAGCAGTCCTACTGCCAACTTTCCTGAGGACACTTCAGCCCTTCAGCTATGCTACAACCAACAGCCTCCTGGACAGATGATGCTGAAGAGGTATAGAGCCAGGAGACACCATCAATTCTCTGAACTCTACCAGTCTCCTGAACAGGCCCCGTAAGAGTATGGGTCATGTGCTAGACGAACTGTTCCAGCCTAGGTCATGGTCCTAAAATGTTCAGTTCTGAAGAGGTTATCAGATGTGAACTTCAAAGTCAAAGCTGAACATAATCAAAAAATTTAAATCTATTCCTTATCTTCAGTCTAAGTCAAATGGCAGTAGCACTGTACTATTGGTGTAAATTAGTACATGTTCATGAAAAATCAGCCAGCAATACAAGTCCTTCTGTCATCTGTAGAAAGATTTAAGGACTTGACTGCATCGTCTCCTGTGTGAGTGAACACAAGAAGTCTTACTGAAGCACCTGAAGGCAAGTTACATAAGTTTCTTCTCAATAGAAAGGAGTTATCTACTTCTGTCTACTCTGAAAGGTCAAACGGCAATTCTGCATTGGCCTCAAAGGCTCAAGCATGTATTCCTGTGCCTGAAACAGAAACCTTTTGTTACTAAGACTATGTGCTTCTATGTTTTCCCTCAGTATTTAGTGAGTTCAGGACACAGCTCAATACAGAAATCCCTCAAACTATAAACAGTCCCAATGGCCTTCTCCTTATCTAATGTCATATGCAGTTTAGAAGAACTGTGGTGTTGAAGAATGTGAAAGCTGMATTGTTTTGGCTGTTCTAATGAGGGTTAATACTTCAAATAGATTGAGTAGGTAGYAATGGCCAAAGACTCCTTCCTCTAACAGAGCTGACTGTGCCAACTAACATTCTCCAAATACGACGCTAATATTTAAAAACATAGCAAAAGTTAGTAAGTTCGATTTTGACATAATTTCCAAATAGAGATATGAATTAAGTTTATTTCAAATCCCTAGCTTTTGTTTTATAGTCCTGCCTTTTTCTCTTTATATTTCAGTCCTCTTTCTTTTCAGGAATCAAATTCACTGTTGTTGTTTACTCGGATAGCTTTTTACATCATATTCAACACTGAATGTTATTTTCCCGCAAGCCTAGCATACATTTTTCCATATTTGGAACAGCACAAAATTACGACATATGAGTTTCTTGGCTACATGCAGAGACTCCACATTTATTAAATACAATTAAATGCTTTACTGGCATAAATTCAGTTTTTAAAAATGAAGGATAGCCTGGTAAGTACCTCAAAAAGTAAGCAGCTTTTTTCTAATTCTAAACTTGCAGGGAGAAGAAATAGGAATTATCCCATAAAAATTATCTCTGCGCTTCTGCACAAAGTTATTACTTTTCAAAGATATTTAGGAAGTCTCTTCTGAAAAGAACTCTATTATCTGATGTTAAAGTTAAATCAAAAGTCAACACACATGCTAGTATCAAGAGAACAGCCAGTAGTTATTACATAGAGATTAACAACAGATGACTCCTCCTGCAAAGATGAAGAACCACCCCAACATTTACAGCTGTAGCATATACATATTTACTTACTTATAGAGTAACAAAAGTAATACCATCTGCCAGCATTAAATATAAGCGTCATTTTTCATGTTTCATTCATTTTTAATATGCTGTATATTATGAATTGATGAAGGATTTCATAAAGTCCCTGGAGAATTTAGCTACAAAATTTCCCATAGTTTTTAAAAGGAGTTTATACTCTTARGGTACTTCAAAGAATTCCCCCCAAAATATGTATATATTGCCATGACTACTCTGGTTTTAACAAGCTAGCATGAAAGTAACTACAAAACACACTAGGAAAAACAGGAAAATGAGATTATCTTAACTTCCTTCACTAAACAGACTTCCTGGGGAAGAGAAATTTACATATGCAGAAACATAAAGACCACCACAAAGAGATAATTCTACCTGTTTTTCCTTSCTCATGTGAATTTCAAAAACCTCTGCTATACTTACGTTTGGGCAATGATGGCCTGGAAGTAAAAGGCTTTCACATTCAGGTTAGGGAAAAAGGTAAAAGGATCACATTTAGGGGAAAGCAAGGAAGATCACACGAACAGTACACATGGTAAAGAAGAACACAAYTGAGTAGAAGATCCCAAATTTGAAGGCAGATGAGGGCAGAAAGATACTTTACTTCATCTTACCTTGTTCACAAATTTTTTTGGTGAGGGATCCTTCATCTTGAAAATAAATTATGCGCTTTTGCACAATACTGGCTCTATAAAGAAAAAAAGTATAAAATGCATTTATTCCTTTTAAAAATAAGCTAATAAATCAAAAACTAGTAAAAGAACAGAACTGGAGTACTAAAAATTTCGGTATACTAACCTCTCCTGATAATACAAACAGTACTACAGATARCATAGTATTTCAACTTTCATTTCATTACATTTTGCAGAAACTTGAATTGTTGTTATCTTCAGAGATGTAATCATACTTCTCTTACCTTTAGAGAAGTCACATGGTGAAGGTCTGTGCTTTTGAAATGCATTGTTGTCAACTGAATATTCAATATTTGAATTGAATCTCGTATGAAATATTGAAATTGCACTCAATCAAAAAACAGCACAGCTAAAACAAGCATCTATTCATAGGAAATTACTTAGCATTCTGAAGAGATAAATACTTCTGATGTAACACAGCAATTCAATGTAAAATGGAGGATAGACACAGAACTAGCATATGCTAAAGTCTTTCAAAGCAATTCAACAATTCCAAAAGACAAGTCATTTTAAAATAAATTAAATCTGAAACACTGACTAAGACTTACGGATCAAACAAAATACAGGTTCGTAAGACTCAGTTTGTCTGGGGATTTTGAATATGAAAATGAAACAGGTAAAATCAGAGTTAGCGTGCAATTTTTCAAAAAAATTGCAAATTGTACAGCTGAAATTTAGCTTTTAGTCTCTCATTTGAAAGATTATGAATTGAATTTTTTATGAAAGATTGCCAAGTCAGTGAAAAAAAAAAAGAAGAGTAGCATCGTATCTACTGTACAGTAGATTCCAAAACCAACACTCTACCGTAAAAAGTATATAACGGAAGAAGACAAGTCAACTCAAATAATTTTGAAGATTTAACTCTTTTTAAATGCCCGTTTACATTGAGATTTTTATTTTTTAAATAAACTAAATATATAAACTAATTAAATTAACACTGCCGCTTTCACTCTTGAGCATGTACTGCCATTCTTTCAGAAGCCACTTGCTCCACAGAGACAATACCAGTTCCCTGCTCGCTGCTTTAAAAAGGCTCCTAGAGGGCAGAGGGCATGTGAGCTTGTGCTGGCCACTGGGAAGCCCTGGATTTTTTTGAAGTGACAGTATGAAAGCCCGGACTGTTTCTTTAACTGCTTGTCGCTCTTCTCTGGGTCTGCTCTGCCTTTATTATAACTATCTACTATCATCAAGTACCTATACATCAGTAAGTTAGTGCAGATATTAAAATATCTATTCTCCCATCTAATATCAAGCTAGTTTTCAGAAAATCTGAACAAGTATATTAAAATCACAACAAAATCTTTTCCTTCAAATACAGAGTGCCAGTAGTTCCCACCTGATAATGACATGTTGCAATGCTGACTCTATTTAGYGCGGTCTGAACTGTATGCACTGTACAGTCTGGGAGTGCAAAGGATCGGAATAGCCCCGAGGGCTGAAGCTACCCCTTGCAGGCCTAATTCAATTTAACTAGCTTTTTAGAACATTTTCTAACTATATTAATTTAATTCAAATGCAACTTTCATGCTCTTTCTGTAAGAAAATAGGTAGAAYTTGGTTAAATTTAAAGAATAAGAAAAAAGCATTATTTGGATGGCGGAGAGTTCCCTGAGGAGAACATGCTTTGGGAGCTGGTATTCTTTGTTCTTCTATCAAACCTTTGTATCATCRCTCATATGCTATTAGCATAAATGTAACACCTCTGCTCTTAAATATTCTCTATTACATTAAGCAAGACAACTGTCTAATCAAGTCCATAAAACTCTGAACAGCAAGGCCCAGATTCTTCTCTTACCTCAACATTACAGTCAAATAATTAGATTGATCTCCCTATAGTTACTCCTCATTCATACCAGTCCAAGTGAAAAGAAAAATAAGACTGTATTATTTCCTAAAAATGTTAAGTGATGTGAACCTGTCTTTGACAATGTCCCACTCCATAACATTATTAAAAATAAAATGTAATTCCCCTGTGCTTCCTTTGCCAGAATACAAAGTCAGAGTTGTATAGAAAGCATACAGCAAAATAGCTTATTTTTGTAAAATTGTTAAAAGCTAGATTAAACTGAAAGAGGTGCAGAAAACTACAGCTTACCCTTCTTCATAATTGGGCCTACATCATGTAAAGGCCAATGTGGCAAATGATAATCCAGGCAACTAACCAAGGCTGTGAAAAAACAGTGTGAAGAAGAGAAAAACTACATTGCCTTTTACAGAGAGCAAGAGTGTGATCTGCCAGTGTTTGGTGAAGGGAAACTCCTAGGCCTCTTTTGTACAAGGGAGTATTTACACTAGGGATAAATACAAGTCTGGAGCAAATAACAAAGTGAATGAAACCTATAGTTAGTTAAATCTGTCTTGTATTAATATGAGAACTGTTGTGGGACAATTTAAATCAACCCAGAAGACTGACCAAGTATGTGAGAAGCGGAATGAAAGCTTTCTCAGAAATCTTTTCCAGGGTTCCCAGAAAGAAAAAAGGGGGAGGAAAAAGCTACCAGTAAGACTATGAACCCAACAACAGCCAGCCTGTGATAGCCTCTTAGTTTTTATGGCTCTTGCATTCAAAACCAAAGCTTTAAAGATTTTTGGATGCTACACTGCAAATGAGAACCTTTCTTTTCACACAGACTCATTAAAACACCTACAAATTTTGATACACCATCAATCACGGTTCTTACAGCACTGTACCATAAAACTGGCAAACAAGCACTTAGGATGATTAATAAAATTTAGACTAACAGTCCTCTGAGTTGAAATGTCTTCACATCATCACAACTCACATATTGTCAAGATAATTYAGTATCTCATACTGCAGCCAGGTTCTTATATGCAGCCAGTTACTACAGGAGGTCCTCAGGGATCAACACTAGGGCCAATAACATCTTTATTAATGGTCCTGGATGATAGGCTGGAATGCAACCTCAACAGGTTTGTGGAGAACACCAAAATGGGGAAGCAGCTGACACGYTGGAGTGCAAGGCTGTACAGAGAGGCCTTCCCAGGCTTGAGAAATGGGTTGGCAGAAACCCCTTAAAACATCAAAGGCAAAGTCCTGCATGTGGGCTGGAACAGCCCAGCTGCAGCAGTACAGGCTGGGCACCCACCCGCTGGTTAGAGAGCAGCTTTGCAGAACAGCGCCTGGGAGCCGTGTGGACAAGCTGAACAAGTCAGCAGCAAGCCCCCCCAGCAAAAGAGGCCAGGAGCACCCCAAGTTGCAGAGGATCCTTAGCAAGAGCATGGCCAGCAGGGCTGGGGACAAGATCCTCCCCCTCTAACCGGCACTCGTGAGAGCACATCTTCAGTATTGCAGTCTGTTTTGGGCTGTGCAAGAAAGACATTGACTTATTGGAGTGAGTCCAGTAGAGAGCCATCAAGGCAATTAAGGAAATGCAGCACACAATATATGGAAACAGGCTGGGACAACTGGGTTTGCTCAATCTACAAAGAAAGGGCTAAAGGGGGGAAACTTATTCCTGTCTTTAACCATCTAATRGAAAGATACAGAAAAGACAGGACCAGGCTTTTCTCAAAGGTGCACAGTTGATAGGATGCAAGTCAACAGGCAAGCTGGAAGATAGGAAAAGCCATCTAGACATACAGAAAACCTTTTTCACCATGAGGGTAGGCAAGGTGATTAAACATTGGAACAGGTTGCCCAGAGAGGTTGTACGATCCCCATCCCCCAGAGATATTCAAAACTTGATCAGAAAAGTCCCTGAGCAACCTGCTGCAAAAGCACCTACTTCAAACAGGACAGTGGACTGGAACCCCAGGGGTCCCTTCAAACTTAAATTACTCTATAACACACCCACACTAAAAAAAGGGGGGGGGGAGGGTTGGTAAAGAACTTCCCAAATCTGTAGATAGCAAAAACAGTTTATGTACTGAATGTCAGAAATAGCTCTTTTAGAAATAAAATGTACAACGATTTTTTTGAAGACTAAAGTTCACTTAGTCTTTCTGTT
Source organism: Rhea americana (assembly GCF_003343005.1). Taxonomy (NCBI): domain Eukaryota; kingdom Metazoa; phylum Chordata; class Aves; order Rheiformes; family Rheidae; genus Rhea; species Rhea americana. The sequence goes on from NW_028185816.1 coordinate 1,332,058, forward strand.
GTAGTTATCATCTCATGTATGAGAAACCCCAAGGGAACAGTTTCTTTCCTAACAACAAGATCTTCACAGCTTTCTGAGTCACCGTCTCTTCAGCTGTGTTTGAAATTATGTACGGAGTCAATCATCTTCATGAAGCCAAAAGGAGTTTCGTTACTGCTTCTAACTAGAATAGGATTGGTATCTAACGTGGATGCATAAATACCCAGATTAGGCACACAACATCAGATACACTCAGATATAGTATTAAATTAATATAAAAATGTGTAGTTTTGATAATCAACTTTTAGATTAAAGACTGACTGAAGAATATGAACAGTATATTTACCTGCTTTTTATTATTACTACCTTTTATTTGTTACTTATTATTCTCACATAACTTTTATTCCTCCGTAATAGTTCTGGTTTTGACTAAAGAAACTTGCCTCAAGTTTTGAGGCTTATAAAAAACACACTAAAAATTAAATGTCTAATTTTTACAGAAAAGCAACAAAGCTTTAAGAATTTTATACAAGATACACATCCACTTAGCCCATATAATTCCTTTCTTGTATTTCTAATCTGCAGTGCTGTCTAAACTTAATCGTAAGGAGAGATCCAGATGTTTTACCTCTATATACTTAGAGCTATATTGGAATTTTTAACTGACTTTTTGTCTCTATGACTATCAATGAAACCAACCCATCAAAATGGGAAAATGAAAATCAGCTCTCCCCCCAACATATTACAGTATACTATGAAATAAGAAAGAAAAATAAAAGAAACATGACTTCAAAATCTGTTTGTCTCTTTACCTTCAAAATGATACTTTGGGATTTGTGTTGAAGCTTTTGCCTCACCGTTTTAAAAGGGACAAACTCATATATACCACAAGCAAACTCATTTCCTTTTCTATACATCTAGTAGCACCTGTTTTTATTAAAAACCCCTAAAATTGAAGAACCCTAAAAATGTTGTTTATTATTATTTCTGTTTTGCAATCCTCAGCAAAATGAGAGAGTATCAGGTAGCTTCTCTARTATTTGGCTTGGTACTACAGCTCAGGAATGCTGACAGGTTGGGTACCAGTCGGTTGCAGCCCTTGTCCTGGTTGGAGTGTGAAGAGGGATCTGCCCTAAGGAAGCTGCCTGGAAGGAGGTGTTCCCTCTCCAGCACTTGACTGTGCCACCCTGCTGGGAAAGGCTTCACGAGASTCGCATATATTGCATTTGGGATATTAACAGACCAGAAATGTCGTACACCATAAAAATTTAGAGCAGCCTTGCAAATGCTCCAAGTCMCCCCAGAAACTATGAATACTTTTTTTCTTTTTTCCATAGTAACAGTTTCAGATCATCTTCCTTACTCTTTTTGTCAAATCACAGCATCAACAAAAATACTCTTTTATTTTAAAGTTCTGTCTGTGGGTGTAATGATGTGACAAAAGAAGTAAGGAAGAGGATCTTTAAGAATTGTTTCTATGACATTTTTCAAGCTTACATCAAAGCCATGAAGTACAATAATGGAGTTACATTTTAATAAAACAGATTTTGCCGGAGCGGGTGAAGGTACGCTGAATTTGAAAACTTGTCCTCTTCTTCCAGTTCTGTCAGCTTACAGAGCTAAACACCTCCTTCTGAAGCCTTCTTCTCTAATGATATATATGGAATATGTTTTAAGTACCATACCAAGTCAGAGCCGACATGAACCAAAGTAGTACCGTATGTGATGCCCTGGTCGTTACCTCCCCCATCCTGATAGGCAGTTACATCCCTTCTCTAGGTGACAAATCACTATACCTCTTGATTCTCAAAGGAAGAGCATAAAAATTTAATGAAAAAGAACATTTCCATATGGCTTTGCAATGTTAAATTTCTTGGCTTGGCATTACAGCAGTTACAAATGAAGTAATTCCCAGTATGGGACAATCTTTCTGATTTATACATATGGGAAAACAATTACTGCTGACAGTGATAYTGCAAGAGGTTGGGAGTAAAAATTAGTATTTAAAAACCTGTGAGATGGCAGGAGAAAAAAGTGTTTTAGGGAACACCAAAATATTCTTTTCTGTTTTTACTCTTAAATCCGTTTCACCCACATTGTCAGAAAACAAAATTGAGTTTGTACTCAAAATTTGTCTTATGAATACGTTCCAGCTTCAAAAACCTTCTGGTTGTCCTTTATATCCTACTCAGTTCTAATGCCACATGCATGCRCAGCAGCTCACTGACTTCAGGACTGATTCGGCTATCATATATAATACAACAAAAAGCTCTAAGGGAAAATTATATGTGGTGCTGTGTTGTATTTGTCCTCAGAAAATCTCTCTCTTCTTTGCTTGAATGGTCACCAGGCATAAATATTAAATTTAAAATCTTGAGGAAAAAAACCTCATACTGACAGGATCATTTCTGACATATACACTGCATATCTTTTACTTGCAACAAAGGAGAAAATAAAGAAAAAATAGAAGGATGAAGACATGAGTTTGCCTAGGCCTCTTGAGCAAATATCAGGTTCCTTAATGCCCATTGCTATTTGTGGGCTATATCCTCACTAAGTATTTTGCTAGCCACAGTTTTTTGTGGTAAGTACCATCTCCTTGGATTTCAAGAGTAAACATAAATTACACTGTAAAGAAGAGTTAGAAAATACTAGAAGCACTGGTTGGAGGATATATTTACTTCACTATTCTAAGTACTAACTCTGTGCAGTAGATAGAGATCACAGTCTATCGAAGGTGGGAGTACAGTTTTTATCAAGCTAGTGAGGCCAGAGCTGCAGTCTAGTCTGATATCACCTGATGGTAACATTCATTGAGCTAACTTGTGGTAAGGTCTGATAAGGCAACGATTTCACAGAGGAGGCAGCATTTCTCTATTAACTAACAAATCCTAAATTCAAAAACAAAAATGAAAACAAGAAATACAACTTGTCAAGCATGGCTTTATTTCTGCTTAAAAGGTCTATGTCAACCTGTATGACTCTCCTCCATCTGCAGAGAGGACATAAGGATTGCTTCCTCAGGATATTCCAGGGAATGCAACCAAGTCGTCCTTTTCTGAGTGGGCAGCCCACTTCCCAAACTACGCCAGGAAGCAGCAGATGAACCATGCAGAATCACAGGATGGTTGAGGTTGGAAGGGACCTCCTGAGATCATCTAGTCCAACCTTCCCCTCCCCCCCCCCCCGCTCAAGCAGGATCACCTAGAGCACGTTAGACAGGGTTGCATCCAGAAGGGCCTTGAAGATCTCCAGAGAAGGAGGCTCCACAACCTCCCTGGGCAACCTGTGCCAGGGCTCTGTCACTCTCACAGGGAAGAAATTCCCCCTCACGGTCAGGCGGGACTTCCTGCGCTTCAGTTTCTGCCCACTGCCTCTTGTCCTGTCACAYGGCACAACTGAAAAGAGTTTGGCCCCATCCCCTTGACACCCTCTCTTCAGGTACTTGTACACATTGATRAGATYCCCCCTCAGTCTTCTCTTCCCCAGGCTGAAGAGGCCCAGCTCTCGCAGCCGTTCCTCASWGGGCAGATGCTCCAGCCCTCTGATCATCTTTGTAGCCCTACGCTGGACTCTTTCCAGTAGCTCCTGTTCTCTCTCGTACTGGGGAGCCCAGAACTGGACACAGGACTCGAGATGAGGCCTCCCCAGGGCTGAGTAGAGGGGCAGGATCACCTTCCTTGACCTGCTGGCAACACTCTTCCTAATACACCCCAGGATACCATTGGCCTTCTTGGCCACAAAGGCATATTGCTGGCTCATGGTCAATTCGTTGTCCACCAGGACAAGGAAAGGTCATGTTTTAAACTCTCTGCATGCACTACTCCTCACAAGTCCTCACTTAGAAAATTAACAAATTGCCACTGCCTGTCCTCTGCTGATATTCCTCTCTTGCACAGCAATCAGAAGAAGGTATATTTATATATTAAAATTATACAACAAGAACAATATACCAATTATGTCCATCCCCTTTACAGAATACTGATTAAGTTCGTAGTTGCATGAATCCAAGTACAAAAAACTTTCCAAGACCAGAAAAATCTTCATCTCATTTCAGTAACATTATCCGAAAGTTAAAGCACCACCATACGTAACAGAACAAATTAATACTCACTGTCAGTAAGCTAACTTGATTTGATATTAAAATGTTTACTTTCATTTTTCTTAAAAGAGGCTTTATTTTTATTAATGTATTTGCCTAAAGAAGTTTCATTTTAGTGCATGTATAGATAGGACAAATACCTTTAGTACTTGACATTAAYTGGATTCCCTAAATGCACTGTAACCGGACCTGGAACCATCAGCATGAAAAGACCTCCAGTTTCCTTACTGTAGCTGAGCCAGAGTTTTCAGCTTTCAAGAATTAACACCTTCAGCAACTGCCACTCTTCTGTCTGGTCTTTTCCAAGAGCTTTCACTGACAGTTGAGCCTGCAGCCTGCTGAACATTCAAACGGTTGATGCCACAAGACATGGGATGCTTATGCTCGAAGACATGAGTGTAAGGGAAGGAAGGAAAAGAAAGAACCAATAAAGATAGAAGGCCTGACATCAGCAGCTGATATCTTTTGTCTTTCCCCATTCTGAATAGACAGTGTATGGGAAGAAGGCACATTCAGATTGTATTTGATAATTAGCTGAAAGATCAGTCTGATCATGAGACAAATGTAATTACCAAAATGGTTCAGAATAATCTATGAAATTATTCTAAATCATTAGGGAAGTTTTCAGCAGGCTCCTCCTTTAARTCTTGTCAAAAAATTGCTGCAACGAATTTGTGGCCACAGCTAGTGTTAGGGTGGTGTCTCTGGTTCATTTGTTCGGGTTGCAAAACTTAGTTGGAGTAATGATCTGTAACAATTATTGTTGAAAAATTCTAGTAAACAAACTGTTGAAGAATGAGGTGAGAGCAAACCTGTGCAGTAGGTTTTTTGCTCTTCATGTTTCAGTTCTAAAAACGCCAAAAATCAATACATTCTTTTTATGTCTCATTACTCACCACATCAGCAGCACTGGCAGTCCTTTTGCTATAACAGACCAAAAGAAAAAGCTGTTCCCAGTAATGTATGAATTCATAAGACCGTCAGTACCAGAGCTGTGCTAATCAGCTGACGTTTGGGAATGCTTATTAGCTGCTAGGACTAAACATAACTTTAACATATCCACAGGTATTGCCCTTACTGTGATCCAGTTGTCTCCTTTAACATTTACTCTATCAGGGTCATTGACAGGAAGGTCAGAATTTCCAATACTTGTGCTGTTCTGTAGACATTAATATTAATGAACCACGGATTAACCTTAGAAACCTTCAGTAACTTCATCTCTTAACCTATGTGCTAATCAGTATGAGAAAAGAATGTCAATGCCCAGTCATTTACAAACAACACCTACACATGAAATTGAGGAAGATTTTGAAGAATTTTAGTGTAAAATTACAGCAGAGATCACCTTTGGTTCACTGTTGGAATTTCCAAGTAAGTGGATGAAAGGAGTACATACAGTATGTGTGCCTTGAACTGAATAAAAGAAACAACCCCCAGCAGGTCAGCCCAGCAAACAGACTACAAGAAGTCCTTGAAGTTTTAGGGCAACAARAAGTTCTGCAGATTGAGATCTTACCTGATTCAAATTATTGTGTGAAGGGAATATTATGTTGGAWGTTTCAGTGGATTAAGAGATGGGAGAGGCTGGGTGACAGAAAGCTAATTTTGAACACGGATTGATGSAGAAAAGATTTTTAAGTGAGGCAATCACCATGGGAATCAGTTGTAAATTAGGTACCTAAAGGCTCACAGGAATAAGAATCAGGAATCTGATAGAGACAATAATGCAGATTCAGCAACGAAAGCAGCAGCCAGCCTGCAACATATGAAGTGAACAGTAGTGGTMGTTACTAGAGCAGAGTAGAAACAAAAGGACCAAGTCAGATGGTAAAAAAGAATTGCTGAACACATTATAACACGTCACATGAAACCCAGAAAAATACTTCTGGAGTTAAGGAAGTAGCAGGAAAGGGCAGAAACAGTCTAGTCAATTCCCTCCACCGCCGCAGTGGACTGTCAGATGTGATTACAAAGAGATTATACATATTAGTTCCCCAAAACAGGCTGGGATAACAAATGTTGCTTGGAAGTGGCTTACTCCTCAGAATGGGTTGAAGCCTTTCCTATAAAACAGGTAGCAGAGCAATGATGGGGAGAAAAACAGGTCTCAAGAAGCCTTCTGCCTCTGTGGGAATCTTACTGACCCAAATAAAGGTCATCATTTCAGGTGGTAGTGATTACAACTATGCTTAAAGGATCAGGCATTAAGCAAAAGCTACATAGTCTGCATCATCCTCAATCATCAGGACAAGCAGAGCACATGAACAGAACTATTAAAACAGGACTGTGAAAAGTAGTAAGTACTAACGGAAAGGACTAGGATGATAAATTACCCATAGTATTAGCTGCTTTAGGAAGCAGGCAGGGAGTAGAAACTGGAAGCCAGCAAGTGCAGTTAACTAGATTCTTAACTTCATCAGAAACACCTGGAGAGGAAGATGTTTTAACATAACTGAGATGCACCAAGAGTGATTTGAGATAGAGAAGAAAACTGAGCAATGGATTAAGCATAGTGAAGATAAGCAGGAGTTCGGCATCAGATATTGTATGGAAAACAGGCAACTTAGTTATCCAGGCAGTACAATTTAAACTTTTTCAATAGTTGGTTCTTATTTCTAAACTGAAGCACAAAGAAAAACAAATCTCCTGATCTTTAAGACAAAATGCAAAGCTTACATATCTGACGTTGCTTTTCATAGCTGGCAGTCATTTGTTTTTACCAAACATTTACGGAGAAAAAGAGACAGAGAAATAACACAGGCTTTGAAAATCAAAAACATGCAGTTATCAGATAAGCTGATGGTGAGGGTATTTTGAAAACCTGGATGTGCCCTGCAATCTTATGCTACTGCTGACTGCCTGATAATATCCTCTTGAGATTATCCTACTGACCTTACTTCCATTGAAATCAACTACCAACTTCAATTTCACTTCACTGGAGAAGAATCAGAGCCTTAATTTCTTCTGATGCATAAGTAGCCTCCGGAAAACTAGAAAATTATAAGGACATCACTTAAAACTACATTGTTGCTGAGCCATTTTTTTTTTGATAAAGAAAATCCATAAAACACATCTCCAAATATATTGAAATTTTCTTTTCATGAGTTTATTTTATTTGTGATTCTGAACATTCTTAGTACTTTATGAGTAGAACTGCAGAAATACAGACTACTACTTTAAAACTAGCAAGAATGAAGAGCTACCTGTTTCTATTCAGTTCACTGAAGACAATGCTGTGTCTACTATTTATTCAAGAAAACTAGGTAATTGCCTGTTTATTTATTAGTATTTATTACCTAAAGTAACTCTGATGAACAAGAAAATTTCCTTATAAACTATCAGAAATGATGGTACCTGTAGTATATGGCATCATCTCTGAGGTTTGGAGCCTTTTTCTATTTTGTATATGAGTTGCCTGTCCCATCATACATTTATGTTAGCAAACAATTGCAAGGCATTTGCATCATGAGAAAGTACACCTTTTTTCCATATACAGAATCACTGTATATTCCATCTTCAGAGAAATCTATGAAAAAAAATTATGATAGGCAATCTGTACAACTTAAATGAGCYGTTGGCACATATCTGTGCCATTATCACCAGGTGAGTGGACTGCCTGTACAGTAAGCGAGCGGAGGTCAAGCCCATCATCATCATAACAAGCAGAGCTGGTTCCTTCTCGAGACACAGGCCCCTATGTCCACAAGCCTCTTCTCTGCAGCAAATGAAAACCCAGAAACTATTAAAGAAATCAAGTGTGTTTTCTGATGCATTGCAAGACTTTAAACTACATTCTGCTGAAGCAGTGAACTGACTGAGCAACAAATCCATTTCTTCAGGAGAGCAGTGCAGAAAGCGGCAGACTGCTGCTGTTCAGATAGCAAAGATACTTAATGCATATCTAATGAAGCAGAAAAGATTGAAAAAGGAGGTATCTAATTATAACAAGGAAATGAAAGGAATGGTCCACCCAATTGTTGGTTGAATTTTATATTTTAATCCTTAAAAAAAAAAAGTCAGGACATATAACTAGAAAGACACTAACAGTCAATTGAACCATCAGTTTACACAAAGAACAATTCATTTCCAGGTGATTTTTTTCCTTCTGTCATTTCTAAAAAGTTACAGTAACACATGCAGCTGTCCTTTTAAGGGAATAAAATGAAATTAGTTCTGTGTGGTTTGTATGAACAAAGAATCAAGATAAACACCATGTTCAGATTCTGAGACTCTTATTTATTTAATATCTTATCCTTGGAGTGTTCATATATTTAAATCCACAGGAGAAGCTAAATACTATTCAATATTAGTAAGGACAGTAGAGTCTGACACTTTGTTAATTCAACCATTTGCCTTTGACACTGAAATACAGCTGTGCTCGAAATTTTAACTATAAAATGCACTATGCAGAGCTGTTCTAGATTTTCATGGCCATCCAGCAAATAATGAAYTTAGTATGCTAGAAAAATTCTGGTAATGTAAAAAATATTATACATGTTTAACTACATGTTTATTTATATGCCCTGGTAGAAACACATAGTCTTTAAATACCTAATCAGATTATATTAGGAAGCTAAGAATGACCAGTAAGACCTGCCATCTTTACTACTAATTTAGATTAGACTTTGTAACATCTAAGGATTGCCAAAGGGCAGTAGGCAGTAGGCTTGAGACTATATGCTGCTCATTTAAAATCTCTTTCCTGAGTCTATACCCATTTTCAGCAATGGAAGATCTTGCCAAAATATTCTAATTGCACATTTTATTAAACCATCCTAGTTACTGGTCACATACTGGATCAAGTCCATGGTTACTAAAATTAAGAGAGAACCACAGGGTATTACCTATCTTCTGCAATAGCTCACATCCTCATTCCTGGGACCAATTTGCCCCTCACTTTTGTTAATGTGAAATGAGACTACTATTATAGCACAGTGAACAACATGTATGAGTATGAGATCAGGCCTACTGATGCCCTAGTTTGAATATAGAAACGAAATCACTTTCTCTGTAATTTTAAGAAACAATAAGATATTTTAACCCATAAATAAAATACGCATCTTAAAAAGCTAGTCTATTTGTTTCCTAAGGAACACTACATAGATACCTTGAATTGCTGACATAATACTCACTTCCTTAACATGACTTATCATGCATTGAGAAAGCTTAATTTCAGTTTATGTGATTAGAAAAAACTGATTTTGAACATTCAACATTCAAAAATATGAAAACACTTCTGAAGTCATCAATAGTGACTCTGATTTATATTTTGAAAGAAAATCAAATTATGACTATCATGATTATTTCTATTCCTTTCCTCTCTTTGTTTCTCCTAAAAAATTGATAATGGCATTGAAGTCAAATTAAGTATCTGTTTACAAAACAAACCAGAGTGCTACTGGCAGCTGCTGCAGAATGGCAAATCTTCTACAGCTGTTGGGCTCCTAAATTAACAATGATTTTCATTTACAAACAGCAAACAACATGAAAATGATGATTTTCTTTTTTTTTGGGGGGGGGGGCCTACTTGAAATACATGAAAATGTAGACCCTACTAGAAATTGAGCCATAAAATAACATTTTCTTGATTTTTTTGTATTTATATGGCTTTTTAAGGACTTAAAATATACTCGTACATCAAACTAGCCAATTTTCAAAATTTGATTAAAACTACTTAGCACCGATTTCATCAGAATTAGATGGCATGGATTTTTAGACTGCAGTGTTAAGAAGTTTAAAACAAACAGATTTGATTTTTCATATGCTTGGAACTTAGTTCAAAACCAAAAAAATAGTTTAAAGTTCAGGGAGGTAATACATATTTCAATACTTTCATTAATAACTTGAATAATGGGGAGAGCAAGTTAGTGACTGCAGTCAACATCAAGCTAAGCATTAGCAAGGCTGATTAAATTGCAAAAAAAGTTAATAAATTTGAGGAATTTGAGAAAAACAGTAATTGAATARTGTTAAATAGAAAATTCTAGTTTTAGATAAGAATAATTGCACAAAGACAGAGAGGGAAAGGCCAYTGAGCTCTAAGTATTCAATAGCAGGATCAGGGAATTTTGTGGATGAAAAACTGAACAAAAATAAATGTTCTTTTCCTGTGGAAATAAACAGCAGATGCCCCAATGAAAGCACTTTCTCTAAGACCACATGGCGTCATTCTTTYGTCATGTGTAAGGCATCTGTAGGATGCTGATGCCCAGTTCTAGGCACTACAGTTCAAAGATACGGATTATTTGGAGTTCAGAAGAGACTAATGACAACAATCAGATGTCTATAAAAATTCTCTAGGGGAAATASATTTGAAGGATCTGGGACTGAGTCATCTAGAGAAAAGAAGACTGAAGGAAGATGTGAGGTGAAAACAGGGTTAATGAGGCAAAGTACAGTACTGCAGATTAAGGGGTACAAGAGGAATCATTTCAGCAAAACAGTAGAGATGAGAGGTGAGTATTGCTGTCAGTTCCTCTTGGGGACTGTCAGGCCTCCGTTACTAGGTGTTCAGAACAGCAGTGAGGGACAAGTGGCAACTCAAGCGAAGTTCATCCTGTTGGTAGACAGCAAAAGACTCAGGTATTTTGCTGACATCCCCTCCATCATCATTTTCTATAGCTTCTCTRTTCACCTTGAATTTTCAGATCAGAAAGTGGAATTACTAGAAAGCACTACCTGACGTGCTACATCACACAATTTTTCGAAGTGCATGATTTTAGCACATATTTTAGTGAGTAATGAGCAGCCTCAGAGTATTGCTGAGCATGTAGAAGAAGCAAGGAAGTCTGTATCTGTAAGTGTTAAGAAAAAACCCAACAGTTTTGAATCGCGCATATATCTTCGCTAAGTACCAAATATGAATCCATTTGACTTCTGATCAATTTTGTGTTTCAATCTGTACTCAAGTTCTAATCTTAATGATCAATCTTAATTACAATATTTCCCCAGAAAGTCTCTAGAAAATGCAATGACAATCAAAAAAAGAACTGATGTCAGTATTTTATCACAAAGAATGCTGTACTTTCCTTCAGTTCCACTGCACTTTGTAGGTCAGAATAACTTTTTTTWAAAAACAGCTTCTATTACACAAGTATTTGTGCCAAATACTAACCATAGGGACTCACGAGAATAACTCTGTATGTTGTTCCCATTTTCCGTTTAGTCGGAGATATTAATATYTTCCCTCAAATTGGGGACAGATAAATAAATTACGCACCCAGAACAGCATGCCCAGAGCTCTGCCTGCAAGAGGCCTATCTGCTTTTGCACACCAGTCAAAAGCAGCAACCTTTAAACAACCTTTTAATCCTTTCCTCTTCCTAATGGCAAGAGAAAACACCTTCCCCACAAATACACTAATGCAGTGAGCCCAGCTCCCATGCCCTTGAATGAGGATATAAGAATTAACAGTCACCATCTTACCAGCACTGCAGAAAATCAGGGCATAAGCTTTATCTGCAAGTTGCGTGCCGCATTATGAAAATAGTTGTGGAAATGCATACAAATTTACACACGGGACAACTCTGTAAATAATTTCTACCTATATAAGACAACTGCTGGCAAATACTCCAGTTTGATCCTATACGAAAGCTTTTTTTTAAAGTGCATTTTAAAATATATTTACAGAAATATAAAATGAAAAGATACATAAGAAAGCTCATTTAAGCAAGACTGAAATGCACATTGGTGCCTTATCAAAACAGAATACATTGGCTAGTCTGAAACCAAAATTAAGAGTTCATTTCATGCAAAAAAAAAAAAATTTCAATACTTTCATTTCATTCTTCTACTGCTTTGCTTTGCACTCTTCACAGAGTAAACCCATCTTTCCGTAGCAAAACTGTTAAACTATTGCTTTGCAACCATATACTACTATAAACAAAACAGCATATGAATGAATGAATCTAGCTAGATTTTATGATTAACATTAATTTTGCCGTAAAAAAAGATAATTTATAGAGGCATAGAACTACAAGAAAGTCTACTTACAACAAGTACTTTCAAAACACTGTGTGCTGCATTGTGAAACTAAATAAACAATATTATATCTGTGAGAAAGTGTAATGGTTTAGATTTTTGTTTTAAATGTAAATGTATTTAGTCGGTAGATCTAGAAGGAAGCTACTGTATATATTAAAACACAAATATACATTTTTACAATCCAATATTAGAGCTGCTATAAACACAGAAGCTATATAGAAGTACAGGAGATTATTCTTTCTTCCTAATACAATTACATTCTCTGTGGGTATTTTGCCTAAAGAATGAAACATAGGGCTCCAAGTTGCAGTTATATTGCAAATATAATTTTTTTTTGTCTTACTGATTTACAAAAAAAAAAGTAGACCAAGAAAACAACATTTAACTTCTTTCTAAGTAATTAGAATAATAAGATACTATCATACAATCTTTTTTGTCTGSTGCCTTGCAGCATTTTACAAAGTATCATGGGCCCTAGTTTGCACTTGAGACTACTGCGGCACTGAAAAATGAGCTCAGCTGTACAGGATAACCCAGTATGAGAGATAGGAAAGGATCCAAATCTATTCATTTTCAATCTATGTCCCTATCCATTTAAGAATGTGCACATTTATATTAAATTAATTCCTAAAAGTGAATGGGAAAAATAAAACAGCAGGTCAAGAGAATTGTGTATGAAAATTAACAGATTTCCACCATATTAAAGTAGCAATTGCTCTAAGAAATGCTACTATATACAGAGTTATCTTAGATTGATATCATAATTGTGTGGAAATACATGGAGTGACTACACAAAATATTTTAAGCCACACAAAAAACTGCTAAGCTATACTGATATAACTTGTATGAAAAAATGAAGTTCATAACTTATTAAGGTTGTCAAGTATTGTAGTTGACTAGAAGATTACCATTTTTATTTTTGTTTTTTAAACTGTTAGCATATGAATTATGGTCAGTTCTCTACATGCAGAAGACTTATTAATTCTGCTGGGAGATTCAAATATAACTATTTATATCACGAGGACCATTACCTTCTATTGTTCCATGAACAGCGTATAATTATTACTGAGCTCTTTTGCTACGCAAGGAAGGCTGTGCTCTGGTTTCCCTTGGCCACTGTATTTCTTCATAAGAGAAAGCTCTCACGAAAYGCTTTATAATTGTGCTCAACCACTCTAGTATTTTCTATAAGTTTTGGATTTTTATTTAAAAAATTGTAATAAGTAGTCAGGTAAAAAATGGGCATGTAAGTATCTGGATAATCATGTGGGAAGACTGAACAGGTAAGTAGGAAAGACTGTATTACTACTTATTATCCAATTCAAACAAGCTGAGTTACTTCTTGKTTTTTTACACTTTGAGTATTTGGAAAGAATAAATTTGTTCAACGTGCTTTTGTGACAGAGAATCATAATATCAAAATTTTTAATATGTGAGAGTAATTCTGAAATACATTTAATTCTGACCATTTCAGTTTGACATTTCTGATACAGACTTGTTGTGGTGGTCACATATTAATTCATGCACAACAGAGCTGCTGTTGTGCTTTATGGGTTTTGTTATCCATACACCTCATGCGCCATTTCTCCCCCAAGAAGTTCCTGGTTGGATCTAACATGGGTTTTGAACGCAGAGAAGAGATTTGGGYGCACATCAAGACAGTTTCAGCATGTATATATATTTAGGAACTCAAACCAAGGTGGGGTTTTTGTGGCATTTGGTTCCSTTGAGTTTGGTTCCTCTTTTACACTTTTTGGCATCACATCTCAATATAGTGAGATGCATCACATCTCAGAGTGAGATGCCAAGCAACCTGAATGAATATTTTGCTTGAAATTACCAAAAATCAAGAAGCTCATGTTCAAAAAGCTCTAGATTGAGCTCATTCACCTTCAGCTATTTGGAGGCTTGAGAGTAACAGGATTACCAGAATACATGTGAAACCTGAAAATTTAATACTATATCCAAAGCGCAGACCCACACACTAGCACTGGAGTTGTTCTTGGAGTTATGGTATCTTTGTTACAATGACACAGCCACCTGTAAGATTTTTTCAATATCTATACTGATATACCAAACTGATCATAGTTTTCATTTGGAAGACTCTGTGAAGACTCTTTAAGAAAATTTCTCAACTCTCTGGTTACTATAAACAACCAAAAAGCAATATAATTTAAATCAAGAAGATTACATATGCAAATAAAACAAAAAAAATCACACTTTTCCTCAAAAAGAATAAAACATTCCCCTAGACATGGGTCAAAAAAAATTTCCCAGAAACAAACAGCAGAGACATTATGATAAATACAGTGGATTACTCAGAGGAGTAATAGTACTAGCAATATTTATAGATACTCAATTTTAATCTGTCAGTTGTTTMAACATCATGTATGTATCAGAAATAAATAACTTGTAAATAAGAACAGTTGCATAAAAGAACAGCAGCACAACAGACTTGTTACTATTAAAACTATGCTTTCTACAACACGAAAGGTATTCATATATAGGTTTAAAATTACCRTATTTCAAACCCAGCTATGACTCCAGCATGGTGCCATCTATCTGATCTAAATGCCATCTATGAGTGTCTGAATGTCTAAGTTAACAAGAATTAGAATTAATTAGTTACAGCATTTATCACCATTGCAGCATTAAAAAAAAAAAAAAAAAGTGTTAATAAAGTATTCTGAATCACTGGCTAGCACCACAGATTTACAGAGTTTACTGACCTGCTTTTATTCAGGTAGCTGCTACAGAACAGGTGTTCTGCTGCAAGCCTTAATTATAAATGTTAAATATATCAGAGAAATCACATTCACTGCCTAAGAACTCAGTTATTTCATGAACCAATCAGTTCACTGTGGCTTCTTTTCTAAATGGTAAACTGAATATAACTCACCTGCATGTGCCCAATATTTACCGTATTAACTATTAATGTGATAAATAAAACTCAGTGAAAATCACCAAATGCTAAGGAAGGAAAAGACAATTTCTGTCTAGCACTACTTAACTCTTCGTGAGAACTACAACTGACAGATTTAATCAACTTAGATATTAACAGGATTTTCCCTACCATGAAACGTTAATATGCAGCAAGTTAAGAAGATCTACAAAATTTTCTTCATTCTTCTTTTATATTACAGATTTCTAAAAGTAWTTGCAGAAAACTACTTTGTTCTGTATTTTCCATCGATTATTTGGATCAGATCTTCACCTACCTGATCAGTGGTGTGACAGTACCATACTGAACTGAAACCCATCTTGAGGAATACAACTAACTGTTCATGTCTGGAAATCTGTACTTTAAAACGTGTTATTTTCCATCGTAGCTAAGAAAATCATAATACATATTTATTCTCTTTTTAGTCAGTCATGTATATCACTGATTAAAATTCATGCAACAGTGAGATTTAAGACCTCCTTCTCTTGTTAAACCAGATAAATCTCCACTAGCTTTTTTTTCGCAGAAGTAAGTACAGTTTTGATGCCTAAGGATGCTATATCTTCTCTTACRGAATTTGAAATAAATGAAAATCTTACTCTGAAAAACTACAACATTAACTTATAATACAACATTAAGCTATAACTAGAGGAAGAATCTTCATATGGGACTCAGTTGTGAGGCATTTAAAGCAAAAAGTATAAATGTGTGCTGTTCCAAAAGACTAAACCAAGCAGAGCAACTCTATACGTGGAAAAAGTCTTCAGACTCACATATACAAAAAAATAAAAGCAGATTGGCCAAGTCAGRGTTCGATCCCCTGAAAAATTCTCTGCTTCCATGCAATGATATCAATACTAAAAAGATCACATTTTCTGACTGATACRGTCATCCTTTACCTCCTAAAGATTCATCCAACTTTTGATTTACATAAAGAGATAAATGATTTTGGGAATAGGCTCCTACGCGCCAGGATCTCAGTAATAGTGAGTGGGTGGGTATGATTAGGTATGGCTGACCACTGCCCAATTGATTAGTTTTTATATAAATCTCACAAAGGAAAAGTATCTCTCAATAAAGTTTTAATGGTAGGTTTTTAAAAGATTTTATAAATGAAAAGTATTTTGAAGAACCCTAAAATATAGTTAATTAAGATTTGAAACATAAATATTTATCAGAAGATGAAGGAAGTGACCTTCTAATCCTTCTATTCCCGTATTACCATAAGACACCCCAGCGCCCAGTCAAACACAAGACACAATGGAAAGTAAACAGAGACAGAAAGATGAAACGTTGTGTCATGGCCGAGAAGAGAAGCAGGCCACACACAGCATGGCAGCTCAGGATGGTGCAAATGGACGTCTTTAACCACAGAAGCAAGAAAGATGTTGTAAGCACTTTCCTCATCATGCCAACTTTTGGGCAGCTTCTGAAGCTAGCACTGATGCTTGGGCAGCTAAAAGGATTTTTATTGCTAAGAAAGATCTCCGTGCATTCTGTTGATTTACCCTTCCCAAATAACTTTGTTCCACAGAGCAACACTTTGWACCCAAGTACAAATGCTGCGAGGAGGCTGACTATGCCACTTGACAGCCAGTGATTAAATTCCATTCCCACTAGACGATCCTTAAAATCAAGGTGCTTAAAATCATCTTGCAATGTCTGAGAGCATCCAAAAAGTAATATGGTATTTCTCCCTTGATATGCATAGATCAGTTTAGGAGCTGATTTCTGTTGTAGCCTGTGTACCTTTCTGCAGCTGGATTCAGCCACCTAGGGTTCCTAGCATATACGAGGCAAGTGAAAAGAGAGCCTTCAAACCCAAGGGTCTCCCAAACAGTCTCCCAAACAATTTGTAATATTTTAAGTATGAAGGTATTCTGTCTTGTCTTCAGTGAGACTGAAGCATAGGCTTCTGCCTGGCCCAAGGGAAGCTCAGCTAGTATTGCTTGTATCCCCAAAATACTTGCAATAAGCTGACAGTTATGCATTTCAATAAAGAGTCTGGAAGGATTCAAGCCTTCAGGCTATTTCATTGTAATCACTGACTGGGAATGAAGAGAGGGGATGAATTGTTTCTGACTAAGCAACTACTGTGTGCGGTCATCTGAATTTGTCTTTTTTTCCTTTTTGAGGGGGACAGCAAGTCTAAGTTTTAACACAGAGACATGTTTTAGAAAGCAAAGCAGTGTCCATAGGAGGTCAAATTCTCATAAACTTTATATTTTGTAGTCTCCAGAAAGCTGGCATTCCACACTTATTTGCYCATGCCAAAAGACACCAGCATTCCTTGCTGAGCCTCAAAACTACAGATTACTATTTCCCTGTATCATTCTATGCTTTTCACAACCAAACTGATCATGTGCACTATGCCTAGAAAGGCTCGAGATGACTTCTAGCCAAATGCAGTCTACCAAGCATTTCTATCATTAAAGGCATTAGACTTCATCCACATCGTTCAGAACTAAAGTACTAGTCCAGAAAAACTTCCTGGAAGCCTCTATACTTACTCTGAATTTATAATGGTTAAATAAGAATGACATTTGGCACACATAACAGTAATAACTTTATAAAGCTACATTTAATTTCTGACTATATTTAACTTTTCTATAAATTGAAGCCAGTAGACCAGAAGGTTGTAAAAAGGAAGAGTTTTACCCTTCTGATTCAGAACAGGGTCCAAAACAGTCATTCTGTTTTGGAAATTCTAATAGCAAGTGATTAGAGAGTGTCCAAGAATTGAAACAGATAAGTACAGATAATAAAAATAACTTGCAGTCCATTACATAGAGAGAAAATAAAAATACAGAGGATTTTTGCTTCTTTTAATGTGCAGCGTTTCAGAATCTTCCCATGATGGGTTTGGACATAAAAAGTTATGTCTAACAAAACTGCTTTTAAAGTGTTGTTTTTATTATATCATTGATGCTCTCACAAATGACAGAATAACTGTGAAAGCTGTGTCCAGCATTTGTATGACATTCTGTGGGAGGTGACCATAAAGAAGGTTTATAAAGAAGGCTTACTGTAAACCCCAGAATTCAGATATGGTCAAAGCTTTTTACGTTTGAAAGGAAAAACCCATAATTGTTCTTAACGCCAAAAATACATCAGTGATTGCTATATATCGTGCCTCCGAGGACTGCGCTGCATGCCACATTATAATGTTAATTCCTAGCTTGAGCAAAACATCCTAACAGTGACTGTTTCATTCTTTCTTTGAATTGATATCAGGAATACAGCAATCACTTTCTCTCTGAGGTCAGTAAATAAACCATTAGGCACAAATCTCTATTTTTCACTTAATTTTTACTGGAAAGTACCTAACAGTTTTTAATCTCACTTTTAGCAAGATATATGCATCCATGATAYCAGCATGCCCTATAAATGGGTGGTCGTAACACCAGTCTTTTTCCCTTTTTCCATGAACTTCAATTTCTAAGGTGTCCTTTTAGCTGCTCAAATGGATTACGGGAACTAGTGGCAGTAGAGTAATCTAACTCTTTATTTTGGCACTTCATCATTCTGTTGGCACTGTTGATGTTCATCCAGTAGCCTGAGAAGTTTATATGCTGATGATTTAATCTGTAATTCTTTAAGGCAGTGACAATTTTATGTTTTTGCATGTATAACACTGTGATTGCTGTTCTGACTGTGTTAACTTTTTGAAGATCTCCTGAGCTTTCTGCAAAAAGCAGAAATATTGCAATACTGTGAACTATGGTGTGAAAATGAATGAGAGTTGAATAACCAGTATTACTTGACCCAGCAGAGAGGAGAAAGCATTTATCATGGCTTCTATAGTTAGTGGTACTTTATACTACATTCCTTTGCAGAAGAAAAGCCCAGGTAGGTCCCTGAACCACTATTAGTCACAGATGTTCAAGTTTCAATGAGTCTTGGTTCATTTTTTTTGGCAATGACAATTATATTTAAGACAGTAATGAAAAAATCCACTAAATTTGTATTGTTGCATATCATTACTGGATTAAAGTTTCGTCTTCTTAAAGCCACCTTACTACCGGTGGAATTTCTCTTTAAAAGGATGCATAACTTATCACCGCTTTATTTCTTTATGATAATGAAGTAATAGTTGGCTCAAGCAATAATATATTACACAACTGAGTGAGACAGACCTGAGGGCAAAAGGAAATAGCCTTACTGATACTCACAACTAATCAGCAACACTGAAAGAATCTTCTTCATTGCTTAAGGAGCTCTTTTGAAAATTTCAATATGTAACCTTCAAAACAAAATCTGTCTGACCATCCAGCACGCAGTTTTGTTACAACTGTGCATATACTTATCTGTCTTGAACAAAAAGGTCTGTATGTGAATTGCTGGACTCCTTCAGTGCACATTAAAATGGATTATCTTAAACCAAATTATTTTGCTAGTGTCAAGAGGTAGCCATGAGAAGTGGTCTGCCAAAGATCTGAGACCATTTGACAGCCAGTGTCAGAGCTGAGACTAGGTCAACCTCACAGGTGAGGAAGAGGTGAGGGTTTGCCTCTAGGGCCAAGGAGCAAAGGGAGAAGGAAGAGAAGAATATGGTAAGAGGAAAGCACCCACAGAGCAGTTTGCTAGTTGCACCTTCGTAGTCCGTTCAGAAATCAGTTGTGATTTTAACATTACATTTTCCTGAACTGGACTAAACTACCTGCAGCGCAGCCTTTGTGACAGTATCTCTTTGAAAGCCTACAGCCATTCAGTATCTCCAAAGGTATTCCCAAGACTGATAAGCCTCTTTGAAATTCTCTGGTATACTATAGGGCACATCTTAGCAATTGCAAATGCTTATCCCTGACATAAATTCAAAGCAAGCAAAGAAATCCCAGCTGTCCATGAGTATTTGACCAATCTGTCCTATTAAATATATAAAGCAAAATCTTAAGATATGGAACAATGTTTCCCTGGCAGGAACAGATCTTCTTCCACTTTCTTCTGATACTCTTCATAGTAAGAATTGCCTGAAGGAGTCTACAGACAAGCAAGTGGTCCTACAGCACAATGTACCTACATAATTTGCTGTTTTTGTCTACTGTTCAAACAGCATGACTGTTGCAACATGCAACAGACTACAGAAATAATGAGAAAACATCAGTAAGAGTTTACCAGCTCTAAATAGTAAAAACAGGCACTTCTAAACAGACATACGTGTTTTAACTGATAAAAGTCCATTTAGAAAATCTTGACTCTACAGAATGTCTCTACCATTTCTCTCAAATAAGATCATGTTTTTTACCTGACTCTCAACTAGATGGGTGCAATTTTGATCCCAAAAGTTCTTAAGTTTTAGATTTTGGGGAGAAATTAATGCCTGAGACTCAAACAAGTTCACTTAAGGTCATAAATAGTAACTGAAAACTTTCAGTAACTTTTGAACGCTTCGGCTTTAAGTTGCTAACATATAACTGTGCAATTAGAACTATCTTTGCTCAAATGTGTTAAAGGCAAAAAAAAAGCAGCTAAGAACTCCAATAGTTCTTAATCTAAAACATATTAGATTTATTATTAACCAAATTTGACTTTAACTGTGTGTTTAACAAGCATAAAAATACTTACTTCAGAATAACACAGCCTGTACCGGTAGGAGGGGCTGTCCAAAAAACTTGAATGCGTGTCCTTCTTCTAGGTGTACTCTCAGTAACAGCAACAGGACAATTACTCATGAACTGTGTTTCTTCTTCATCTATAATCTAAGGAAATACAAAGAGAAAAAAGTGAAAATATAAGGACATATATAGCCAAGGACTCCAGAATGCATTTTGTCTGTTCTAGTTTTGTATCAGGTTTTGTTTCAATTATTTACAATGCTCTTTTTTTAGTTCAACAGTGTTTGGTAAATTACTACATAGAATGCAGGCAGCCCACTAAAAGGAAAACAAAATCCCAAGATAAATGCAGAAAAATGTTTCAGTTCTGTGTTAACAGAAGTGGCTGCAAACAACCTTGCTTGCAGATCATGATTATTGGAGCTTCATGTAAATATTTATGGATTGAGAATAACAGAAGATGTATAATTTCCATTTTTTGTATTACAGTAAACTTGTTTGGACAGATGAAACGTCAGAGAGGAAGTGTTTTCAGTTTTCAGTTTGTTTGCTGTTGTTTTTTAAATAATAACCTTTGTTTAAACAGTGCTGTTTTCTAGGTATTGTGCCTGTCAAAGCAGGTAAGATGTGAATCATATTCATCTATAATTCAGAGACCATTACTTAGTCTTCTCTGCACACAATTTTACTTTATATGATTGATTTCTGATTAACAGAAAGGTTTAAGTGGTGTAAGTTGACATGACATGCAACATTTATGTCAGCACTTCTGGTGAGAAGATGCTTAGTAATCAGTAGGTGCTATAAAACCACAGAGACTGATGTAGACTAGTGTTGCTCAAAGGACTTTACTCAGAGGTGTCTTTCTCACTACATATGTACTTCATGGATTCTCCTTTAAGTCTTCTGTTCATCAAATCTCAAAAAAAAAAAAGCATCAGAAGGTATAAAGTTTTATYTGGAAACAAGCAATTGCTGTAATACTGCAAATTTTCTCTTCAGAATTATTCAGTGGTCCACACTGATTTGATGAAGTCGAAATTCACATTACACTGGGTCTAGATTCAGATAGCAAGTGGTGAATCTTAGTATTTTGAGAAACAACCTACGATTATCAATTTATAACAAGACTCAACTCTGAGGAAGCTTTTTCAGAATTAAGGTTTTAATTGCCCACATTTGCCAGATTATATTGACAGAATACTATCTTTTGCAATAAAAATAAAACTTTAAGCAAGTATTTGATATAAAATATTATTTTATCTTCTGAAAAAGAGCCAGTAT
Organism: Rhea americana; assembly: GCF_003343005.1. Classification (NCBI taxonomy): domain Eukaryota; kingdom Metazoa; phylum Chordata; class Aves; order Rheiformes; family Rheidae; genus Rhea; species Rhea americana. Next base: position 1,353,902 of record NW_028185816.1, read on the forward strand.
CTATAGATTGACAAGATTTTTTGCAGTAAGTAGGTGTCCACATTGTCCCACCCAAAGATATTGCCAGCATACTCAAAAACTCCTAGGTGAGCCAAAAAACAGATTTCTGTTTTTTTTGTGGCATGGAAAACCACTGGCCCAGGTGAATGATGAGAAGTTCTACTTTAGCTGGCCAGTAGCATAATGGTTAATGAGTTTTCAATCTAAAGCCAGTAATATTCTTCAACATTTTCATCACATTTTCACCACTTTGTAGACTCTATGTAGCTAAACACAATGTGTACAGCTACTATTTTGCTGGATTTTAATAAACATGAAGTATTTGGAAGCATGAGGCTGTGCAAACTTAAATTGGCACCAAACTGTTTCTACCTCCAGTTTATACAATTGAATGCACTTGAGCACTAAGAAATCCCTAATCTACAGTTCTTTCTTGGTCGCCAACTGTATTTATTCTGTCTACCTTATTCCTCMAACAGCAAAAAGGAGAAATAATACTATTTACTTATCTCTCAAGAAAAGTTTCCTCATTCATTCCTCATTTATTCAGTACCATATCAGGTGATCTTCTACTCATATCCAATAGTAATTCATTCTCAATCAAATCCCAATATTGATTGGAGCTTTGAGTGAAGAATGTGTGATTTTATGCCCATCTTATACAAAATAAAACACTACCTTAAATTATATTATGCATTGTCACAGGATAATTCAGATTGAAAGGGATCTTAGGAGAGTATCTAAAAATTCTTAGAAAGGGCAGATTTCCGGAAAAACTCAAACACTGCAAATTACTGAACCAATTACACCAACTCCRTATTTTTTTGTCAGATGCAAACTGCTGCTAAGGTATCACATTAGATAAAAGGTCTAAAATTTCAGGTCAAGGAAGTAATTACAGATAAGTATAAATAAGACTGACCAGATAAAAGCTATTCAACAATGATGAAAGAACTTTTCAAATATGTTGCTAGTTCCAAATCCAGTTTTGCTCATGTCTGAGACATGCTTCATCAATGAATGTTTCTTCAGAATCCCAACTGGTACAAACTTGTATTTGTAAAGTTACTATTTTTAGCTGACAAGGATTCAGCTGCTTTCATATCCTTAGATATCATTGCTCCAGCAGTCATCACTGTGGAGCCACCTTTGATATATTTGCATGTTAGATAAATTCTAATCTCCAGGTGAGTCAATCCTACTTTTTCCATAATCAATTAACTGAATTAAAACAAACAAACAAAACCCCAAATCCAACAACTAGTAATTACAGAATGAGTTCTGAGCAACTGTGAGTAGTTACTGCCACTAGAATTTACGGCTACTGTAAAAACTGATCCTGAAATACCTGTTTGTGTTCTACACAGCCATTAGGTCAGAGTACATCCATGCCTTTTTCCACCAGCAACAAATGAACACACAAATGCAGACCTATTTTGTACTTCTGCAGCCTATGAAATTGCTGCAAACTAGCAAATTATGAATTTTCCCAGGAGTATAGATTTGAAAGCTGTGGTGGCATTTTAGCATATAGATCCTGGAGGAACCTGATTGGACCTCAATGCCACATCACAATTTCCCGCATCAGTCACCATCAAAGCAAGAAGATGTACTCCATAAATGTCTATTGGGAAAACTTGATCATAAAAGAATAAGATCCACCAGAGAACAGCTCCTCTGAAGAAAAAATGAAACAAACTTTCTTAATAAAGACTCCTGCCTAATGTTGACAGAATACAGTAAAGAACTACTAAACTAGTTGGAAAAACTCAACTATCAGTTGATTTGAAAGGATTAAAAATCCATGGCATTCTACAATACTTTATAAAACTCAGGAGAAATATCCAGATTTTAGAAATGAGTTCAAGTAAACATAAACTCATCTCAAATCTAGTTGTTAAAACAAAGTTTTTCCATGTGTATTGAGATTTGATGCTTAAAAGGAGTTCTTGGGGATGACAAGGACAGGGCAATTACTTATATGACAAGATTCCAAATGACACAATATTTTAGTGTGGTGAATAATATTATTGCACTCACATGTGACACAGGAGAAAACAGTACCTTGGCCAAGTTTGGAATAAAGGGATACATAGTCTCTGACAATAATACAATCCTGATTTTTCTTCTGGAATCAAGTCAGACCACATAGGCACAAAGGAAAGAATTGGCAGGAAAAAAAGGCATGTAGATTAAAATGTAGAAATTGCAAAATTACAGCTTGCCAAACTCTAGATTATCTGTGATGGGAAGGCTTACGTTTTCAGGAATGGACTAGCAATTAACTGTATGTTGGACAAAAATCCTAAAAACTAAAATAAACTGTTGACCAAGAAATCCAAGGTCTCTAAGAAAGAATCTCAATGTGACACATTCTTTTGAATCCACTAATGCCACTGATCTCAGTCTTAATGTTCCATTTAGTTTTTTTTTTTTTTTAATTATAATTGTAATATCGCTGGACCAATTTTTTTCCCTCAGGGAGACTACTGTAAATCCCAAATAATGCTCTCGGAGTTAATCTGGATTTGAACAAGCATAACRGAGAGTAGAATTTGGCAGAACTTGTGTAAATTTACAACATGGAAGTGAAGATATTAAAAGGGAGAAACTACCAGCTGCAGGCTCCGCCTTGCATTCTTTGCATACCCCAAACCCTGAAGTGGGTGAGGAGGAGTTTTAAGTGTTCCTGAAAAGCAGGACTGGATAACTCCTTTGTTGCTGAACAGATGAATGAATGGTTTTATTTTCTCAGAATTGCAACAGATAAAGGGAACACTTTGAGTAACAGACTTCACTGTTTCTGATTTATATAAACTACTAATCTAATAAGCTAAACTAGATAGTTGTCATTTCCATGCTTAAATTCATTTAAAAATTTACATCCGTATAAAAAAAGTTGAGATGCTGATGAAAGAGTTAAGTACTCTAAGAAGAAAAGAATCAATATCAAGTTCAAAAGGAGATGAAGTTATACAAATCATCTACTGGCTTGTGTCCACTTCCTTAGCTTAAATTGCTAGCCAGGATCTTCAGTACCATAACTTATTCTGAGGACAGATCATCATTTTCCACCCACTGATACAGCTGTGCTCTACTGGAACAGCTGAATTTAAAAACCAAAGTTCACAAGATAAGCATTTTCATGGGCACTTCTTTCCCTYTGGAGGAGCTAATGCAGACTCTGACTTCCAGAATTTTGCAAAACTATCTTCTCCTTGAGGAAACTTTCCTATTATAAAAAGAGCATTAATTACATCTGCAAAATATTTGATCTTTAGAGTTTAACCTAGAACAAGGCATATTTTAGGGAAGAGAAAACCAATAATGCACGAAGTCCGTTACAAATCTACCTTGAAAATATAGCTTACTTAGGACCAATTTCTTTGTACTGTTTCCTTCTGATTCTGTACTCAGAATTGGAAGAATCAGAACTGGGACTTCCTATGAAATGTCAGTAATCAATCGTACTATGGAGGGAGCCAAAAGCTCCGCAGCACCACTGGGCACTTCCGTCCTCGCAGTAAGAACCACAGGCTGCAGCTCAGCACCTGAAGGCTGGACCTGGCTAACAGCCAGCTACCTTAGACCACCAGTGGAAAGTGTCCAAATCTGCCCAAGAAAAGCACTGCAGGATGACCTGTAGTTTAGCACTATGTTCTGGTAACTTCCAGCACAGTCTTTACACAGATACCCTAAAATCTTGTAAATGAGGATCAGATTTCGCTCTGTTATCATTACCAGATTACTGATTCAAGCAAAGATGAAATGCAGTTAGATAACATGCCAGTAAGTGCTCAGAAAAGCAGCAGCATCACAAGGTGATGACACAGGGCTGTCCACCTGCCTGTCCAACTACCTGCCCATTTTTAAGCCTGTTCTCAAACAAGTCTTTGCACCTTCCAAATACTTCCAAGCCAGGCACAAGGTAGGTGGCATCAYTGAAAGAAAAGGACCCTCCCAGAGCTATTACACAGAAGTACGMTATCAGATCAACCAGATCAAATTTGTGCAATATATATTACTGAAAGGAGAGGAAAACATAAAAGCAGTACGTAGTCTTCCAAGACATGAAACAAATTAAACATTTGTGTGCATGATGTTCTAAGGAAAAGTGTCTGAATTCTGTCCAATTGTCCTTTTCTTCATTAAAACAAGATTTTTGGATAGTGCATTCCCAACAAAAAAGGCCACCTTGAATGATGAAAAGGAAAAAAGACAGCCCTCTGTAATCTGAGAACCCTATGCATTGAAGTGTCCCAAAATTACTCGTCATCAAGAATTTTGTCTATGTCATGCTGTACTGCACACTGTTCTTCAGTCTAAAATAACAAAAGAGCTGTATTACACACAGCTTACATAAAAGCTGTTATAGGACAGGGTCTGTTCAAACAACAGGGGAAGAAAGCCTTTCAGTATGGCAAGACTCTGAAGTACAGTAAAGCATTTCTCTGCCAGCTTTCACACTGAACAGCCTGAATTCCCTCCCTGCCTGAGAGACGGTCTATGGAGAGCTTAACCAAACAGGAAATTCTTCTTTACTTAATTCAATATATATGAAAATAGAACATGTATATTGACACAGACAGGTAACAATAACTTTGCAGCACTTAGTAGATGTAAAATGTTATACTGTATGTTTTTTCATACATGTTTCATTTCACTTGAGCTATTCTCAGTTAACTTAATGCTGCAACATGTTGAATTAATCATTTTAAGGCTTACGCAGGAGGAATTAGCATATAAACTGTACACGGCCAATTGAGAACACTATGCAAAAAGACTCAGAATGACTAAGAGATGTATGAACTTAGACTGCTGTGAATTGAGAGAGTTTTCATCTAAACAGTCACAAAAAGTGGACTTATGATCCAAAAAAGAAGAACCACAGATTAGTCTTTTTTTCCTATGAATTCTTCTCCTTAGCTGTAGCATTAACAATTACATATATCATATATAATATTGTATATTAACAGTTAGATAAACTGATCCAAGCAACTTTACCAGACTATTTTACTACTATTTTTAACAGATAATCTAGCTTTTCCCAAGTAACACATTACTTCTAGAATTTCCAGGAAAGAAATTATATTATGCATGGAAAGCTRTCATTAATCTCGTAAGTATAAATCTCATTTGATCCCAACTGTAACTTTCTTCAGTACRTACCTACTTTCTCTAAGAAAATTCCTCCTTTCTTGTTTCATGTTTGAATTCTCCAAAGCTTTAATACTTTAATACTAAGAAGTACTAAGACCCAGTAGGGAAAGAACAAAATCTGTTCGAACAGCATTTTCTTATGAAGTCCCTTAAAAGATTCTAGCTTCTTAAAGCAGCCAAAGCTATCCACCAGACCTCATCAGAGATGGTAAATCATTCTGAGGGCTGAACTTGCTTTTCTCACCTTGGCACATGCAGATTCAAAAGGCTCCAGCTGGCTGTTGCCCAGGAGGATGCCCTGGCATGCACAACTGGCCATACAAACTAGTGGCAGCAGAAGGGATCTCAGCACGAGTAAACTGCGTAAAGGAACGTCGTCTGATGTGCGGGGCAAAAGCAACGAGTCGCTGGGCGCCCCGCGCTGCACGGGACCGGACGTTACTGTTCAGCTCCTCCGGAGCATTGCTAATGATGCATTAACATTCTGGGTGCGATGGACAACTTCAGCGCTGTAGAAACAGAACTTCTGGTTCACCTTGATGTACAATCTAGTCTAATCAGATCTAAATCTAGAGCAAAGTTACTCAGATCAGACTCTGAACTACACAATTTAAACACATTGATTTCTTGTTTTCTGTTACATTCAGCTGACAGCTAAAAGACTGAACTTGCTTTTCAAAGAAATAGGGATTCATTTCTACCCCATGGGGTAAATACGGTTTACACATGGAGGCRTGAAAAAAGCAGAGAAAGGCAGTGCAAAACTTATGAGCACTTAGTCAAATGAAACTGTTTTCTTCTTTTTCATCCCTGATCTTTCCTCAGCGTAAGAATCCGGAGCAGTAGCCCAAATGGGCAGCCAGAAGGGACAACAGAGACAAACTGCACAGATTTCCCCCGCCAGAAGGAAACGTGACCTTCCCAGCCCTGATGGCAGGGTTAGGACGTGGAAACATTCGCCCGCAGCCCCAGCCCCGAGCGACGGGTGGGTYAAGACACGAGGGTGCCGTGCTGGGCTGCAGCGTGACGCCCACTTGGTGCCGGCAGCCCCGGCAGCATTCGGTGGGGCCACCCGGAGCTGCGGCTCCTCTCCCCTGAGCCATGGCCAGCCACGGAAACCAAACCACAAAAGCAGCCGTAGCAAAGCAAACCCAAGATTAAAAAAAAAGGAGAAGATGGAGTACTATCATTTAGACCTCCTTGGTGGCTCTCACCAGTTTCTGTCCAATGTCTAACAGCATTTCAATAGTTTGTATCTGTCATTTCTTTGCCCCCTGTCAGAAAGATCACAGTGCAAACTGTCTTTCCAAGGTTATAAAATTAACATATATTCACTTAAGACTAGAACCACAACAAACTTCAACAAGGACACAAGCAGAATTGTTTGTATAGTACTTTCCTAAAGGGATTATTTTACATTCTGAATGTTATTTTCAGCAAACTATTTCCATATAAAGATTATTTACATGGCAGAGAATAATCGTTTTAATCTAGTAGGGAATATTAACAGGAAAAGAGAATTTATGACAGGAATAAGACCTGGAGGTTTTTCAAGTGCTTAGACTTTGGGAGAAAAGTTTACTGAAAGTGGTTTAATAGAAAAATCAGTATCATGAATAATCAAGAATTTTTAGAAAACATTTGATCACTATCACTTAAAAGCAGTATAAACTTAAGGATTTCATATACTACTTCTGCAACCGTAACAGTCATAACCTTCCATTTTAGCCTACAATATTCACATATTTATTTGGAGAGAAAAAAAAATCTGTTGTATTGCTCCTAAATATAATTGTTAGCGCTTTATCTGGTTATATATCAGCCAATTAACTACACTATATTTAAGAATCTATTGTAATTTGATTTTCTAGATGGATAAAAGGTATTGGAAAGTGCAAAAAAGGAACACATTCACTACAAGAGTTTCACAGTCTCATAAAATAAAATGGGGTGGGATGGGATGGGATGAGATACAGCGATGTAGATACAACCTCAGACCAGACCTCGGGAGACCTGACTTCTACTGTTCAGCAGCTGTTCTCAGATCACTTCACAGTAGTCTGTTTCTCAACTGTTAAACGGGGCTATAGACTTTGAGCTCCTTTTCAAAACAGCACACGGAATATTCTATAAAACATACTTATTATTATCCTTAACAGCTTGTTATACCTCAAATTAGCCTCAGATTTCATAAACAGAAGTTTTTGAGGAAGAGACTAAATATGAGATGTTAGCTCTTCGGTCCACTGTGTACTGTGCCAACAGCTCAAATTAGGTGGAAAACTGGCTCATCGAACCAGCTGGGAATTCAAGGCAGGGAAATGTGGGGAAGCCTTGGAGTTGGGGTAGCTGTCTGGGCACTGCCCCTGCGCCTCTCCCTATGAAAGGAAGCAAGCAGCTTGGCAGTAGGATTCAGCCAAAGAGTTCCCAGCTCGGCGTGTTTCCACCCACAGAACCCGCGAGCACAACAAAAACCAACCTGGCAATGTTCCACTTAGCAAATTACATCCTTTACACACCAGGATGCTTTTTCAGCAAATTAAGGGACTGTATCACAATTACTTTCAAAATGGACATTTAAATACCAGTAAAAATATGGATTTTTTTTTTTTGCAAAAAAAAGTTTACATTTTCATTTTGCTTCTCACCTCAATAAAAAGCAAAACTTATTTACTTCTTTCTGTTGCAAAACATTCTAGTAGACCATGCTCTGGGACCAGCATTTAATATGCTTCACTTCTGTGATACGGAAGATCCAGAGTACATATACATTCTGAATCAGGCGCTTTAGTGTCCACGAGACATACCTGTGAGCATTTGCAAAATGAGTAACTTTCATACAGTCTCTTCTCTGATCTGCTCTACTTCATACATGCACTTGCCGAACCAAGGGCAAAGACAAAGTGCCTCTGCAGTCAGGTGATAAAAGCCCTCCTGGGACTTCAAATTGCTGTTTTGTTCATTCTGATGACTTCACCTCCAAGTTAAAAAGCCAGACTCTTCTCTGCTGCCCTAGCAAAATATTCAACTAGTTTTGTAAAGCAGAGGGATTCGAGAGGAAGAGCCTGAGAAATCTCTCCTGAAATAGCTGTATTGATATTTAGGACTGCAAAACACTCTGGCGGAAAACCACTTCTAAATGCCTAGGACATTTGAACCTTAGTTTCTCCATCGAGATTGAAAGTCTTTTATCATTTGTGATAGAACTCTTCCTCTGCATGGAAGTGATATCTGGATGAAAAATCTTCACAACAAAATGTTCACTAAAAGTACCAATACACTGTTTTTTTTTTTTTTCCTAGAGAGAAGCAAGATTGAAATGTTTTTCAAAAAAACTGAAAATCACTTCTAACACTGGTTTACTGAGTAAAAGATTGAGATCCATGCCAGTTCTGAGAAGGCTAATTTAGAGCTCTTAAAATTATCCAATTACCAAATAACAGAACTCTTTCTTCTGTTTGTTTCTGATCCTCACAAATGCACACCCTTGTTCAAAAAGGCAAAGTGTCTTCTTCAACTCATCAATACATCTCTTACAACATAGCTCTACCAGGAGTTTACCTTTTGGCCAGCAAGAGCACTTTGGCTGCGTTAAGCCACTTATATATATAGGTCATTGTCAGCACTGAAAATTCACAGAATTAGTCAAAACAGATGAGTCCCTGCTTGTCACAGCGAGCCACTCGCACATGGAGAAGCACACATACAAACAAAAATCTAACAACACATACAAAATTTATTTTTTCCTTATTTTCCAAATCCATTTGGTAAAGAATTCATTCAGATTCTTCCTGTCCTAACATACATACACAAAAAAGATTTATAAATACATACCTAAATATTTTTGGGTCTTTACTAAGCATGTGTTTAAAATCTTTGAAAAAAACAAAGGCAGACCGCTCAGCATGTTGTGGGATTGAATCCAGGAGAAGGGAGAATTATTTTTATGGATACGCGTATGGAAAGCTGAAAGACTACCTGATCGCCATCACCACATTTACCCAATCTAGCTGTAAATGTAGCTAATTACAGGCACTCCAATTTTGATTGCTTTTTTGCCATATGCAATTGAGTATCTTGCCAACACATTCCTAATAATTTGTCATAACTAGTTCCAGTTATGTCCATAACATACATTCCAGTATTAACACTAGGATTTTCACCAATTTTTGCAGCAACTACCTCTATCTGCCTGAGCTCATGCCTTTGTTTCCATCACTGCACATAACTCTTTGAGTTAAAATACCTTTTATAGATGCTAGCAACAATGGGCCTTCCCTGCAAGTAGCAGACATTTCATTAGGAAGCACCTCTAGTCCTTTCAAGTCTAGTCAGTAACATGCTTAGAATTCAGCAGGCCAGAACTCTGGTACCTAATCAGCTAACTACCTTAAGCCTCCAAACACACCAGAAACATCAATAACTGAAAAACTGCAATTCTCATGTTCACAATGAAACAGGGCTTGAGAGAGGAAATGCCTTCTGGTCCTAAATCCACCCTTCAATGTCATGGGTCTTGGAAAGGTTAACTAAGGGTAGGCAAGAAAATCCAGCCATCGTATCAGAAGAGCAAAGAACATACYAGATAACAACTGACACCTAGATTAAGCACTGCATTTCAGTAGTTTGGTAAAGCTGGTACTGCTGAGGGAGTAAGTCTTCCCTTTTAAATCATTTACCTGAGGAACTTTTTCCTAAGATTATTACTCTTTATGTACTCTTGCTGCAGCTGTATATTATCAATATCCTTAGCCCTTTAACAAGCTATGCACAAGTAACAAGAGTGCCAATAAATTGTTTGACGTTGACTCACAAAAAGGACATGGACTTAATCTTCCGCTCACACAAGATGCTTCTCATTTACATTTCTGGGGCAATGAATCCCAGGTACGTAGATGCAACTTGAGTTAAGCAGAGTGTTACCCAGGAACCTGCCTTTTTTCTTCAGGATCAAGATCTCAGGGGGAAAAAAAAACAGTTGCAGGACTAGCCAATCAAAGGAAAATATTAAATTTGAGATATAAAGCATGTTTGACACATAAAACATCAGGTAAGGAAGAAATTTTACAACGGTTAGCCGATCCATGTGCACAGCTCTTCCGCTGAAGCCACCTCTCCCTGTCTCAGACTCTGTCTGCAACCTTCCTCCTTCCTCAACCTTTCCCTGTCTTGCATAAACCACAGAGCAAATTGCCAAGGAGACTTTTTCTAACTATGACTTTGCAGAATACTTAGTGAAATACGGGCTTAATCTTTGACAGAGCTCCCTTACTACAAATAATCAGTAGTATATTATTAATAGAGATTACACTTTTTAAAAACAATACAACACAAAATTTTTTAATTATGTACAAAGGAAGTGCCTTTTCTACTATTAGCCGCACCAGAACTGATGAAAGTTATTTGAAATACATAGTAAAATGTGAATCTGCATGTTTTACTGGATCAGCATTTCTCAGTTGCTTTTTCTGTTCAGGCTTTTCTTTTATCCTTCATTTTAGAAAGTATTACGCTACTCAGCATTACGAATACACTGCCAAGGAAAGCTACCTCACTTGCAGCTCCTCCTTTAAGCTAAGAAGGGATTTAAGGATTACAGAAAATACATATTTTTAATAGCATTACTGTCCTGATTGGTGTTGGAGCTTTGAAGCAGCAGCTGCTTTGGCACATGTGCTATTCATGTTCTTCCTCAATGCCAAAATATACATCCCAACCTAGTTCAAGCAGATTCCACACAAATTCCCTTAGCCTTCAGACGACTGGGTACAGAACATAATCTGTTTCAGAGAGAATTAATCCACTGGTACAACCACATTTAAAACAGAAATACTGTTGATCTGGAAGTACACGCTTTATACAGCTAAATTTAAGAAGGCATTTACCTTCTTAAAAGAGCTTACACATAACAACTTGTATTAGCTGTCGTATCAGGAATACAGTTCATACAGAAGAGCCATGGAAAGTAAGTAAGGGTTTGTGGCAGCGCTGACAACAGCTAGGAGCAATTATAAAGTCGCCTCATTCTACACGTACAGGTGTGTGTGCGTGGGAGCGTGCATGCCCCGTAGCACAGTCGGAGCTGACGCTGACGGTACTCTGGGCCATGGCGTTTGCAAGGAGAACTCATTCCCCCCCCCCAACCCCTGACTAGGCCCGGCCTTTACTTTTGATATGCTGATGAGCTATTAGTGCGCAAATTCACAAATATTCTCCTTATTTAGAAGCAATCACAGACAAACTTGATTGCACAGGTTATTCTTGAGCAATTTTCCTGTCTGCCTCTGCGCCCGAGGTTTTCTATAAAGCCCAATTTCACATCACCTAAAGTACCGTTTCTCGTAATTAAGTCTGCTTACTGAGAGTTTCAAGACAATCAAAAACTTATTCTTTCTCCTTTCCCGTTTTGGGAGGTTCTAACCCAGAACGACACAGCCACCTGTCAACAGTGAAAACAGCGTGTCAGAAAAGGGGAGCCCGGCAGGCAGGCTCTCCGCTCCKCTCGAGAAGGGGGTGCTCTGCCTGCAGGCCAGCTGCGTAGGCGCTGGGACTCAATGAAACCTCATAGGGACAAATATTAAAACTCACTGTATAAAAATATGTTTTTGACACTCTTTCGGAATATTCTCTTGCACAAAATGCTCAGAAAAGGAATTTTAAAAAGGCATAAGTATTGCAGAAGTATTGCTCTTAGCAAGTCTACTTAAAAAATACAATAGATTTAAAAGAAGATATTCCACTGTTTCAAAGTTACATTTTAAAATTAAATAAGTTTCTGACTCAGTAATTTTTCTTGCCATTCTCAAATTTAGGCTTTAGAATTCCCAGTATTTTCCTGCTACTTGTAGTTAGCAATGTTCTTTCACACCATTTCCAGTTTCAAAATGTAATTCTGTCAAAATAGAATTTTCTTCTGGTAATATGCCATTGTTAATGAAATACCATTTTAAAACATTCAGGAAAACTTAAACACATTCAAACCAAACCATTCTGAAATTAAATGTTTTGATTTTTCATCTCAAATAGTTGCTTCAATATTTCATAATCTGTTATAAGTAATGCAATAAAATAATACACTTCATTTTTAGCTACTTCATTTTTTGCTACTTATACAGCTGTCATGACCCTTCCATTGGAAATTTCTAAATGATTTAGTTGTATTACTAGTTAACATAAAAGTATGCTTCAAAAGGGGAAATTTCTCATTTCAATCATTTTGTTGCTCTACATTGTCCAGTTAAAAAAGACCCCTCTGCATAGTTTTTTTCACTACTAGTTCGAAGGAAAATATTTCTTCTGCAGTATTTGGATGGACATTTCATACAGCAGCACCAAAGGAATAAAGCTAGAAAACAGTAATGTTTAATTGCAAGGCTACCAAAATCGCCTACTGTGTAGGAATATAAACAGCTGTGCCTTTCTTCTAGCTTTCCACATGAGAATCTGAAGCATGTAGCTGTGAAAGCTTTTATCTGAGCATAGTATGTACCCTGAATCAAATAATCCCAATATAATACGTGTGACACGCACAATCTCATCTATCTATGTAAACATTTACAGTGCATGAGCAGCCTGGAAYCTGTAAGAATAACACAGATTTTCACTGCAGAAATTATCTATGGTCCAGCAGGTGGTGTTGAACTTCTTGAGAAGTTTCATGCCATCTTTCATTTCTAAGGCTCAATTTTGGTGATGTAGGACATCTATCTTGGTGTTCATGGAAGACTAGCCACTCTCGTATTTATTCTGAGGCTTGCCATTGATGGTTTCAATGTTATTTGGAATTATTTTCAATAAATTTCAGCTGAAACTGTATAAAGCTCAAAGCCAGCACTCTAGATAAGTTATTTTTCTGTTTTTCCATCTTTACACAGACTAATCTTATAAATTTTGCAAGAGTACTTCAGAAAACAATCCAATAAGGTATGCAGCTGTAAAAAAAATTTGTATAAAATAAAGAAGTATGACAAAATATTAGCTCAAAAATAAATGAAAAACATAATTTCTTATAGTTTTTCATTATGAAATTCTATCATATACAAGGTAAAAATTAATTTGCAGTAGATGTAGATACTTGATAAATGACAGCTTCAGCATATGAAAGATTTAATTAGAAAAGTATTAAAATTAAAGGACAAGAATCATATTTAATAGATGAGGAGATTATTACATCTGGGATTATTCTAACTTCTTTTTTTTAATTAACTACACACAATACTGCCACGTTATACAGCGCTCAGTAAGCATTATCCCATCCAGAGTATATATTAATCCTGCTGCTTCCTCTCACATTTTCCATCAGCAACACAAAGAACTGACTACACAGCCCGGATGCAAACCTACCTGTTGGTTTAAATGACCAGGCCTAAGGTGCTAAGTAAGAGAAGTATTTGGAGAAGTTTTCTTATTTTATTATTGCAATAAAAAGGACATGTTTATCTTTCTGACATATACCAGCACAACCACTACCATTACTGAAATTGTTTTTAGAGACCACACTAAATAGACGATCCATTACTAGGTTGTGTCCTACTTTTTTAAAATTCCTGTGCTATCTTTTACACTCATGGTAGGAATGTTATACATTTTACAAACATTCGTTATTTTATGCATTGACAGTATCTACATGCAAGAAGAAAGAAAACTATTTAAACATTCCTGATTTGGAAGGCAGACATTGAATGTGAACAGCAGAACCCCTGAAGTTTAATCACGGCTAAATGTGATTTTTGATCTTGAATAAGTTACTTGAAAATCTGCTCTTCTGTAAAGCGGCTATGCTTACTGCATGTTCTACAAAAATTTTGGAGGAAATTTAATTCATGAAATTTATACATCTTTCAGCTAAAACGCAATACAAAAACACATTTGAAAGCTGTACTGTATCCATTAAGCTCAAATCTGGTAGCCCTGTTATCAGAAAAGCATTAGAATCAAAACCAGTAATTAAAGTATATTTAATTTTAAAATTTAGTCATGATTTCACTAAATTCACACAAGAGATTTCATTAATAGTCAATTATCTTAACAGCAGTGAGTTCATCACTTTATCCTGAATTTGTATGTTTTCCCTATTTTTAATATTGCATATTCTTTCCTATAGTGGTATTATTCTAGCTCCTTTGGCTCAGGCATAATCAACAGCGGAGGGCTGTAAATGTGGATTGATGTAAAAATATGAACAGAAGGGATCACATTCCAAAACCAGCTTTCACACAGGTTATCAGATTTGCTATTCCCCCAAAGAACTCCCAAGCCTCTCTCACACTCTGCAGTTAGAGACAAACTCGTTTAGAAGCCCAAGGCAGCAAGTGTTCTCCCGACAGAAGCCAGCAGTTGCCTGACATCTGCTCAGCATACAAACCTGGGTGTTTATCAGGTTGGCTTAATATATTTTGCAACAACTAATGTTAAACACCTCAGATGGGCTAAAAGAAAAACACTGAAACTAGATTAATATACAATTTTGAGGAGACAGCATATAGGTCTTTCTCATCCTCTACAAAAGTCTTCCAAGTTATTGTTTGGAACACTATTTGTAGCTAAGGCTATTTTATAGTGTCTAAATATACCATAGCACAATTATAATTTATGTAACTTTGGATAACCTTTACAAATAATAAAACTAGGTTACTAGAAGATTCTCAGAAAAAAAAAAGCCAAGAAACCYTGCATAGCCAAAAAATATACTGGTCTGATCTGTGCAGCAAATTTAGAAAATGTTTATCATGATCTTAATTCTGGGACTTAACACAGTGCAGGGGCAGATTTTCTTAACAGGTAGGATTGGTATGTGGGATAATTTACTCACTGCAGTTTCTTGGGTTTTTTCGTTACATCTGGGATCCTTGCAATATCATATACAAAGAGGCCTGAGCATACGGACCACCTAGAAGAGGCAATCTGCTGTCTTAGCAACCATTTGAAATAACTCCCTAAAGCTCCCAGAAAATGTTCTTCTATTAATAATATAAAATAGATAGCCGTTTTTCACAGGAAAGTAGCTTATTGCTCAAGAGAGGTCACACTACAAAGTATTTCTCCATTTTCAGCATTTGTTTGTTCCTTTATGTTCTCTCTTCCCTGTTCTACATTCCTTCTCTTTAAAAAGCAGTAGAGTAGTTAAAATAGGTCTGAGACAAACAGTCTAAACCAAGCAACATCAGGCATAATTAAGGCTCCCATACAAGCAGAGTCAGCTTTACTCATACAACCGGAATTTCCAAAAAGATTCAACGCGTTCCTAAAGAACAAAACCCTGCTACGTGCCTGACAGATCATGAATAAACACTGAGAATGCCCTAAGGAGCCTCTAAGACACCGCTGACTGCAGCGAGATCCATAATCATAAGAGTTACAAAACGGTTTAAGTACTTGAACTCCTTCTTGCACGCTCACGCTTGAGAATGTTTCTTTCGACGAGAAAGGCGGGTCCGAGCGAGCTGTGCCCACCCACAGGGAGAGCAACAGCAGCGGCTCCTTCACATCGCTGTGATAATTGGAGCCCCCTTCAATCCGTGAAGCAAACATTAGCAGGACGAAGGCTTTTCAATTTATACCTACAGCCTACCAATCAGTCTCCCAGGACAAGATTGCCAGAGACTGCAGAATAACCCTGCCCAAAGTGAGAATGCAGGGGGAAGGGAACAAAATGGTAGCTGTATACCACCAGGGAACTGCCCTCTCTAGCTACGCAGTGCTATGAAAACCATTCTCAAGAGACAAACATTCGTTTTTGTACAACTGCATCGATATTTTCTTTGCTACTCATGATTTATTTTCATGTGAAAACTCATTTCTTCAGTATATTGCTGTTTTTCATAATCAAAAGTAACTATGCACAAGAATACAAAACAATGTCCAGCAAATATTGTTTTGGAATTTATTTGGTAAAACAAGAACCTATTGTATAGAAAGTCCAAGCAGCTGCCAGTAATAATAGCTTCTTGAAATATCTTGCCTATATGGTTATTCACTATATATTCACTATATATACTTGTCTATGTAAATCGGTATCGAAAGTGCCTAAGCCAGAAAGTTCTGCCTTAGCAGTACTTGTAGGCTACATTTATATTCTAACCTTACAGGCTTAAAACAAGCCAAAAGGAACACATGTGCATTTTCAGTTTCACTCAGCAACTGAAAAGGGAGATCCTGAAAACAGAGGGGAAAGAGGGTGGCTGGAAACATGTATTATTAAAAAAGAGAAAAGAGGGGAAAGAAAACGTCTCTGAGGAACATAAATATTCCAAGTAACTTTTCTTTCCCCTTTCAATGCTTGTTAATGCGTATATTTATACTGTGTTTGATTCCCAGCAATATGAACTTCCACAAAGACTATGCAGAGAGTAAGACAAAATCCGTTTTAGAAAACAAAACCGCATAACTATACTGCCAAGTGCTGCATCATTCCCAGATGTATCCTTGATTTGGTAGTGCTTGCTCAGTACATCGAGCTTTAAGTAGCTGTCCTGAAGCTATCTGGGATGGAAACATAGGCTTGAGAAGTCACCTCACTCAGAAGTGGGTGAGTGACCAGGGTAAGAACATAYCTACATACGGCTGTTCCCCGGTATTTCCCTGCTGTAGACATACGGAGGTGAGAGGCTGAGGAGAGGACCTGCTTCTGTTAACGCAGGTGCTCTCCCTCAGAAAGGAATGTCTCAGATCTCAAAGAGCAAGGCAGGGAAGTAGGAGGCAGAGGGGGAAAACAACCTTATCTCCTGCTTAAACTGAAGGCCAGGTCTCCCAGCTTCCTCTCCTGATTAAGATGACAGCCTTGCACAGGAATCTGGACAAAGTCTGTCAGAGAATCACTCAGCGTATGAGAAACCAGCCAAAAGAGCTTGACTCTTAGAGCAGAGATGAGGGCACTCAGGAAATTACGCTGAACGGTGAGGCTGCTAACAGGCTGCGAGTGGTTYGAGGGGAAACAGAACGGTAGTGTGGGAAGAGGCAGGACTGAATTCAAGGCTCACTAGTGGGACTGCTCACTGGGGCAGTGTCTCACGAGGCCTCTCAAATTTATACAGCTATTCAGCAGAGGAACACCAAGAATCCCTCTGTCAGGAGTTGATGTTAATGGAAAGAAATAACTCTTAGGTGATCATTAACACTCAGGTGATCATAATGTGGCGGTATACAGCAAGCAATCTAAGATAAATTCTGATGAGAGGACTTGTCGGAAGAGGTTCTTCTGTATAAGTACAGCTATCCTTACAATCCCAGACTTCACAAACCAGGGAAGAACAAGGCTGTTTTGATACTGAAGTAACCCAGCATCATGCTGGGAGCAGACAGAGGCCTGGATGAGACAAATTCCTGGAGTTCTGCAGGAATAGGTCTGGGAGAAAAAGCAATATTGTACAGCTTTTTTAGTCTTGGACTCCAAATACTCTCAACTAGGTCAGGGAAAGAAAAACCACTACTTCTTAAAACTACTTCATGGTCTTACTTTATAGTCTTTGGAAGCCAAAAAAAAAAAAAAAAAAAAACAGAAATATGTGTCTTGAGTAAAAACTAGCACCAAAGCTGAACATCTGATATTTGCTCTTGCTATCTAAGATGAAGAGGGAGACTCTTCTGGAGGAAGCAGTCTTTACCTATCATTCCAAAGTTATCATTATGTATTTCCATTCTTGATTGCACAGAGTGAAATGAGTAAGAACATCTATGAAAGTATATGAGGATAAACCACTTAAAGGCAAACATCCTGCTGAACGGACCAAAATCAAAAGATATTGACACTTCCCTGAATAAAAGAAGATCTTCCACCRCCTTTGTTTTAAGAAAAAATGGCAGCATCATTCACTGTTACCTGGATTTATGTCTCATGGTACACAGGAAAGGAATTGTGGACACAGTCTGCATTATTTTGAATGGAAATATACTGTGATCAGATGACTAATGATCTTAGGTTGTTAGGTCATGAGAAAGAGCTATCTAATCAAAGCGAATAATCAATCACTGTTGTTCAGGACAGCAATGGAAGTTGAAACAGTATCCCTCTGCAAACACTGAGAAGTTCTTACCATCATTAGAAAGGGAACAGTTGTGAAGGAGGTGGACTGTAGGGGTAGATTGCATCTAGATCCAAGAAAGTCACATACACAATCTGGAACAATAAGAGCTAAATATGTTGTCACTTCAGTAGTGACAAACTGCCTTTTGAATTCAGAAAGTGGTTCTCAAGACAACTGGCAGAGCAAAAAGTGAATTCGGCCTGGTAGCAGGAATTCAGCAATGGCTTGTGGTGAGAACTGATTTGCCTCACTTGACTGTGAAGCCTGGAGAACTGAAGACCTCTTAATTATTGTCTGAAGACGCTAAAGGATTTTCCCTACACCTGCCATTCAAGAACCAGTCAAGCAGGTAAAGTATCAGGTTGTTGCCACAGGGTTAAATGTCCTTTGCAAAATCTCTGGCTCAGATGAGTCACCATCCAAGCAATGCCTATTTAATAGTGAAAAAACAATGACTTAGGTAGATTACCTTGGCTGGAGGGAATGGATATTTGAAATATGTTCTTTTAGAGTCAGTGAGATAGATGTGTCCTCTTAAATGCTGCCTAAGTGGAAGAAAGCACAACTTCCACTGACTGACAAAAAGAGAATTAGTGTGATCTGCACTTCCAGAACTGGTCTTCAGTTCTCAAGGAAGTAACTGCAAATGCAAAACTGGCATCAGGTCTTGACACCAGATCTGCACAGAGAAGCCCCAAAAGGCATCAGATAGTTCCAAGTCCCAAGAAGTCCATAACGGGAATCCTAACAGTGGTGTGTCTGAAGATGGGAGTCTCCACGACAGAAAAGCACAATACTTCCAGAGCAATTTCTTCTCTTTAGGTCTTCCCACAGAGTGGAGGTGATTGATTAAGTGTTAGTGTCAAATTCTAGGCAACAATTCTCTAATGAGCCTCTTCAGGAGTCTCTGGGGGCCAGAAAGTCTTGTCTAATGCAAGAAATTGAACAGTCTAGTAGACATTTTTTTAGCAGGAGATTAAACTAGGCATTTCTGATGTCTTACCATGACATAATCTGGCACTGCAGAGGTAGACAGAGGTAGACTGCAAAACAGTGCAGAAGCTGGACTCAGAGTAACTTGAATCCTTGGGTCTGAAAAGAAGTCTGTAGTTTTAACTAACATATCCTAACAGGCATGTTTCTTGTGGGGGTTTTGTTTATTTGCTTGTTTGGAAAGTGGAACTTGAAGCATCAACAAATGAAATATTTGTTCGGGTATGACCCTTTCCTAAACAATAAAAGCAATTACTATGTACTGTGACACAAACACCATTTGAAGTTATCCTCAAGAAAGATCATTATTCCACCAGACAAAAAAAAAAAAAAAAAAAAAATAGTAAAATACAAAAAAAAAAAAAAAAAAAAAAAAAAAAAAAAAAAAAAAAAAAAAAAAAAAAAAAAAAAAAGAGGGCAAGAGGGCTAGAAACTACATGGCTAGAAGCAATGTTTGCTTGGCTATAGCTTCCACAGCCAAGCAAAGAGATCAGAAAAGGGGGAAGAAAGGAAAAGAAAACCCACAAAAGGCAGAAGAGAAACTAAAACAACAACAACAAAAAAAGACTTTAAATGTTTAAAACTGATGGTAGTGACATATCAAGCAAATGCTTTTGAAAGGCACTCCAGTGGTGCTTACTAAGAGGGAGTCAGGGTTATACAATCAATTTTCCACCAGTGTGTGCATGGCTTATCAAAGGGTAAAAAGAGGTCTCCAGTTAAGCGCTTACAAGTATTTAGCACAAAGGTATATACAGACAAGTTTTTAGATACAAAATTAAGCGTTATGAACTTACTCAGATTCAAGTACCTATGCAGAATGTTTTTACATCTCTCACACTAGAAACTGCATGTAGTACACTAAATGGTATATGTGTACTAGAGACTGCTCATGACTGCAATTATCAAAATACATTACTTATTAAAATACATTACTAAAGATACAAATACTTGTGTCATGTTTAGACTTTTTCACTTTCAGATCACGTGATAAGATAATTCATGTTAGAGAAGACCACAAGAAGTCTCTAGTCCAATCTCCTGCTCACAGCAGGATCAGCTGTGAGCACAGACCAGGTTGCTCATGTCTTTAACAAGGCAAGTCTTGCAAATCTCCAAGGCTGAAAACTGCACAACCTYTCTGGACAACTTGTTGCAGCTTGACTGTCCTCATGGGGAAAAAGTGTTTTCTTATTAACAGTCCTAACCACTCTTGTTTCAGCTCACGTCTATTATCTCTCATACTCCCACCACATACAGTGGAAAAGTCTGGACCACATCAATTCCAACAGGCTTTCAGAGAAAGCTTCAGAGCTTTCTTTCTCTTAAACTGGGAAACTATGTGAAAACTTGCACAGTTGAAGTAAATTATAACAGAAGCAAGACTCTAGAATAAGAATCAGAAACCCAGTTTCATTCAGTAGTGAACTATGTTGTGTTGCAAGTAAGTACATTTTACTTTTTCCCCTCTTGATAAATGTTTTAGTTAGTACTTCAAATATCCACTACATATTGAAGCAGTATTTAGCAATTTCTCATATTTTCTTACTTCAACTGGTTTGTGGTTTCAGTAATTCCTTTTAGAAGACACAGCAACTATGTATATTGAGTTGAGGGAGTTTCCCAAGATATAAACAACCTGCAATTAATACATTCAAAAAATTGATGCTGTTGCATTATAAAGTTTGTTGCCTCATTCCTAACAAAAACCAGAACACACAAAATCAATGGAAAGAAGGGGTTAAAAAATCCATACATGGCTGAAAACTAGTTGACTTTTTCTGCAGCCTGTTCAGCACCAAATAATCATGACCACGGAGCTGTTCCTCTTCTGCAAGTTCCTGACACTTATCACACTTATTTTGTACAGTTCTCTTTTATTGTCCAAAGCAACACTCAATTACCTCTTGAGACTATTTTAACCAGTACCTTGCCCCTACATAGATTAGGTTAAGGATTCTCCAGTGTCACTTAGTCTCATTCAAAATGTTCACATTTTCCAATAAACAGGAGAAATAGTTGCAACAAGTTACTACTTTATTTTTAACTCATTTTAGAAGCTGGGCATCAACCGATGCCCAGAGCATCATGAAATGGAAGTCAATGAGTTCTAGCAAATGCCTGAAGATCTTCATCAAGGACACTCAATTCCACCCTAAAGAAAAGGTGAACTAAAGCTTATGTTACTGTTATAAAATTCTTAGATCTGTCTAGAATAATATACCCAATGATTCTTGTATGGTAATTGTAAAGAGAGACTGTATTTTAGCATAAATTCAGAAATACTCTCGTAAATGAAAAAGGCAATGAGATAAATACAGCATTTAGATTACAGACTCAGAATTCATCTCTGCCTTCTCAGTCTCCAAATCGTATACCTGGCATCTCCTCATCCTTTTATCTTTAATACACTCTTTTAATTAAGGTGTTGGATCATGAATTTAATGACTATGTACAACTGTTTCAGATTGATTTATCTCCTGCTGACTGTGAAACTGCTGATCAAAACTTTAGAAAAATAATTTTCATTTAGGGGTTTGGATGCAACTTCAAACCCTCCCTTCCCACCCCATTTTTTTGGTACTGCATCCGTTCTTTGAAGCCAATTCACAGAGCCTTGTGCTCTTTTCTGTTTGATAAATGTAAACTAGGTATACATGCAGTGGCCACATAGTCACCAGTTTTAAAGCCACAAGTAAATAAATATCTCATCCATTCTTTTCCTTCTTCCTCTCCCAATTTGTATGTCACTTGGGGATCGCATTTCCCACTTCAAATGTCTCAGTCCTCCTTCAAGAAAACTTAACAATTTTTAAAATTCAGAATTTTAACTAGATAGGAATATTGTGTTTTCATTCACTAGTGGGTAAGGAAGCTTTTTTTTCAAGAAAGCTGAACTGCAAGCCAGTGGATGATTGAACATTTCACATTGAAAAGAAGTAAAAATGCAGTTCCATATGCTTACATGACAGACTCAGTTTCTGTCTTAAGACACTAGGAAAGTAAGAGTATAGCAGGCAAACATGAGCAAAATACTAGCAAAGCTCTGAACTCATTTGTTAAACAGAACTGCATCATTTTATACATCTCCAGACAAATCACTTACTAGTAGCCTAATGTATTCACATTGGTATATAAGATTAGAAAAACCTAAGTGGTTGAGTGCAACATGGTAAGTACAACTTTATTTTAATATTAAAAAAATCTCAGGAAATAATTGTCTTTTA
The DNA here is from genome assembly GCF_003343005.1 of Rhea americana. NCBI lineage: Eukaryota > Metazoa > Chordata > Aves > Rheiformes > Rheidae > Rhea > Rhea americana. The sequence goes on from NW_028185816.1 coordinate 1,376,304, forward strand.
TGCTTTTTAGAAAAATAAACAAACGAAATACAAGAACTGATAAATCATGAGACATTGCTAGAAGTCTTTTAAGACTGCTACATTCAAAATGAAGTATGCCAAGCACTTTCTTACAATTCCTATACAATGCCAGAACACAGCAACTCAGGAACTGCCTTTCTAAAAGCTTGGGTAAGCCCATTGGGCAACTAACCAGCATCAAAAAAGCATAAATGATCACAAATGAGCATGTCTCTGAAAACAAAAGCAATGTTTGGCACTACTGCTTCAGTGTAAACCTGGAGGAGGACTCAGAATAAAGGACCACTTAATTTTCTTACTTATCCACTAATACTCCAAGCTTCTTTAAACGTTTTCTTCTTTATCACATACCTCTAGCTTTTATAAATGCTATACCCTTAATGAAAGTTTCACTCTCTCAAATATTGTTCTTGCTTCTGCTCCTACATTGGCTTTACTTTAATGAGTGATGAGTTCAGTGACAAACTAAGAATTTCCTGATTCACTCTAAAGCAAACCAAGTCAAGCCCTCTTATGTTCCTAGCAGCAGAGTAAAAGGTCATCTTTAGGAACATTGTGCTGAAAGCATTTGGAAGTAAGTCATCTCAAAAACAGCGAGTATAACACAAGAATCCAATGGCTGATTATGCCAAAGTGAGACAGAGAAGTGTCTAATTTCGAGTCTTTATGACTCAAAATACATGAGAAAAACAGGTCACATTTGCTAACAATATTATACTTCAGTTAGATTAAACAAATATCACTGATGAAGTCCACAAGTAACACCAATTTCTAAGGAATGGTGAGTGCTTTGAAAGATAGGATTGTAATTCCATGTTTTCTTGATAAATTGAGAACACAGTCAAGATCAAATTCAGTAAGACAAATTCACAACTSTACACATGGAATAAAATGCATAGACACAAAATTAGGCAGCAGCATGTGCAAGAAAGGATCTAGGTCTTTATCGTTGACCACACACAAATACTGTGATAGTACTGCAATAAAGCCCCATATACTTGGAGAATGCTGCATGCCAACAAGGGAAGTGATTATAATAGTCTAATGAATTTTTGTCTCTGGATTCTATATGATTGTATGTGGAGGTACTCAGGTTGACTACTGTGCACAGTTCCAATATAAATAAGACCGGACTCTCACTTGTCTACAGAAATGGCAACGTTAAAAAAAATGCAATGAGAAGATGATAATTTTAATAAGAAACAGGGCAATCGGAAAAGGAATAAAGGAAACTTCAGAATTACTGTCTTCTATAATATTAAAAGATCATCAGTTTAGGAGGATTGTCTGGTAAGAAATCAAATTAAAATGTTAGCAAAGACTCAGTTTAGATACTTGGGAAAACTCTTAAGTTTTTCTTTAAACTTTCTGTAAAGTATAATATACTGAAGTATTTGAACAGGCTATCTGGATATATTATGGATTTTTTTTCACAAAGATTTCTTAAGAATAGATCCAAAAAACATCCACCAAGAATTTTCTTGGAATATTTCTTGGAATACTTCTCAGAGTAGGATAGATAAGATGAGGTTCAGCACTAAAATTCTATTATTTTGCATTATTTACTAAATTAAATCTATTACACTTCATATGCATGTTGATTAAAGTGGCCTACATAGATGCTGTTCTATAGTCAATCAGTGCTTGATCATTGCCCTCGAGCATAATTTGCCTTTAAACTGCCATCAAACAATTTGCAGACTGTTGCTAAACACTACAAAACAGAAAGTTCAGCAGTCTGGTGCAGCAGGACAGCAGTTGGGAAAGGCTTATATAAAGAGGCCAAATGGGAAAGTCTATCCCACGCTCTCATAATGCTGCACAGCACTGGGATGTACAACTACCACTGGCGTAACAGTCATATTATTACATCCCTAAACTTCTATGASTTAATTTGGCATCCATAAGTCCCTACCTATATTCAATTTAGCTATTCAACATATGATTATGTGCTTGTGGGAAACAATGTGATCTATTTTGAAGCGAAAATGTACCCTGAGTATGCTTATGAGGACAAAGTAGTAGAAGTTTGGCCACATTAGATAAAGAAATGACAGTAAAAACAGATTTTAAGTTCTTGTTTTTCTCAGTGAAAAAATGATTTAGAACTGTGCAGAACAACCTACACTTCTCAAAGGGTCTCTACTTTAGGGCAAATAAAAGGATACCCTAAAGAGTAAAGCAAAAAACACCTGTCCAACCAAGAATTTTAACACTTATGCTATGCATAAGATCAAGTCTTAATGCTTAATGCAGCTTAATGCTCTGCAGCTTAAAGCTTAATGACCACATCTGCTGGCTTGCGGAGTCAGAGAAGAGCAAAGGAGCCACGAGGAGGTCGGGAAAGGCAGAGCACAGCCCCTGCGGGCAGACTGCCGGCAGCCACCTCCCGCGGGCTCACCCTTCGCAATGCTGCAGAMCTCCGCCGGCTGCAGCGTGACTGACCACGGGAAAGAACGCTATTCCTGCCCAAGCGTGCCACGAGGGTCGTAACAGCCCTGGCAATTCCAGTCTGGATATAACACCCTGCTACTCTAGCACGTGCTCCCCTCAGACATTTTCAGGCATTGCAATGGCCCATGATCAGTTCAGCGCTCAACAGCTACGTAAACCTGACCTCGCGATGCCAGTGGGATCTTTGCCTGAGCACAGAACGTCCATGCAGATTATTCCCATGACCATCAATGCAATCCGTATGCCTTAATTTGGAAGTGGCCCTCACAGGATTAAAAATATGGTGTTTTATATTGGGTTTTATATATTAAATGGTGGGGGGGGGGGAGTATATGTGAGTTTGAGTTATTTTGTCAATGTCTGTTAATTTCTTTTCTGGTTATACAAAGTCTTGCGAATATGAACAAAATTCTTGGCTCTGCATGGTGCGTTCAGATGTATTGCTTCGTTTTGGCTATGATTTGAACCACAAACGTGTCTCCTCCTGGAGGCAGAGCTCTATACCAGTAGTCCTGAACCTGCATCTAGTCTTCTGCCATTACTTATTGATTTTTGCTGAGTTCATTAACTAATATATTGAATAATATATTTTCTCTTCGAGCACAGAAAATACATAACTGTAAATGTCCTGCAAATTACTATACATAGTTTTTCCTTTTTTGGCAAAACTGTTTTGACACTATTAGCATCTTCACATTGTAATCCAACACTGCACATGTTTGTACTAAAGAATTTTTGCTCCTTTAGTTCCTAGTACCTAGTCATGATTCAAGAGGTATCAGTATTCATCAGCATAGGTAATCATTAGATACTTAAATAAGAATCTCAAATCCTGTATTAATACAGGCAGCACTGGCAGGCACTATCTGAATGAACATCTGTTAATTGTGGTAATGTGGGAAGAGCACAGCAAGTACCGTTTGTGCCACAAAAACACAAATTTAGTTATGCAGAAAACCTGAAACTCTCATCTGCCAATTAAAATACTGATTTCAGATTGCAATCCATATAATAAGGCTAATTAAACAATCTTCCCTCCACTGAGATCCATTAGGCTTCCATTAGGCTTTTTCTCTTTTTTTGATCTATTTAGAATTTCCATTTGCCTCCCACTCTCCGCTCATTTTATAATTCCTTCGGCAAAGCTTAGCAAGTTTCTCACTTTATTATGAGTTAGACAAGCATCTGGCCATAAAGGCAAAACTCATGCCAAATCTTTCCCATTAGCTATAGTGACAGAGACATTAACAACTGAAATACAGAAATGAATGGTACGAAATTTCTTTTAAAAGTGATGAAGGACAACATTTCTACTCCTTAATATTAGCTGCTGCTTTAATGTTGAGTTTTGAGGGCTTTTTTTTTTTTTCCTTTTGTACTGTCCATTTCAAAGATTTTTCCCAAATAATATCAGGAAAACATGTTGTTTTAGGGAAAGTGGAATTATTCCAACAACAAATAAGTTATCACTTATTCTAGATTTTCCTCTTAATATATGAAAATAAGAAAGAAGTCTCTAAATAGACTAGACAGGAAAACAGGACAAATACGGACCGAGTTTGCTCATCATATTTGCTATATGCTAACAATGAAAGACATTTCAAGAAGAGATGCTATGATTAGATTGATTTCCTCCCCCACATAGCTCATCAGAATTAAAATCTTTCAATATTTCTCTTGAAAATATGGAGGTTATTCTTAGTGATAAGTGAAATCTTTTCTCTATAAATCATTATTAAAATTAGCACTCCTCAGTAATATTACTCCTCCTATAAACTGTAACTAATATCATAAATAGTAATGTTTCTCAGTTCAGAATGTCAAACAGCTAGAAAAACAGCATCTAGTCTGAGAATCCTGGACAACAAACCTATGTAATTTCTATCCACTTTCATAAATACGATGCGTTTTCTCAATTTTGTCCAAAATACTTCCAACAATGTGATACTGAAATAGCTTAAAATACTATTTTGTGAATCATAACTCTGGACTCGTGGCCCTTTTATTACGACAAAGCAGCTTTTTGTCCTGCTCAATTTGTTTGTTAAGTAAAGTAATAACGAGCCTCTTTAGGAGAGCAGAATCTGATTTATGACTGATAAAATAATCATTACAGTTGTGGAAAGCACACTTCTCAGAAGCATAATCTACATTTGAATGGACCAAAATATCTAGACAAAAAAATGCAATGCAAAAAGCAAAAGATTTGGATAAAATCATTTGCATATTAACTTTGACTAACAGAAATCCAGGTATCCTAGGCAGATGAGTTGAAGTCATGATACAAATGCCTTAACCTCTTGAAGAGGTTGCACAGAATATAAAATATATTATTCTGCTCTCTTATTCAGGCCAACATGCACAAATATTTATCCTTACTCAAGCATATTCTGCTGTGCAAATGATGGCTCCCTTTGAGCACAGCAAACAGTAAGGTAAAGTCCTAGAAGATACAGTTCAGGGAAAGATCTCTCACCTGAAACGTTCCTGCATGGTCTTCTTCCTTGTCACCCTCTTTACCCTCCTTGAGAGCAATCAATGTGAATCCTCGAAAATAAGCAGGAGTGGCAGCAGAAAGTGTCACTGAGATATAAAATAGAAATAATTAAATAAATAAAGGAAACACAGTATCAGCTGTGAAATCAGCCACGTGCATGCATATCATTTCAGAGTTCAGTTTGAAATGGGTGTTCTGAATTCGTATTAACAAAAGCTAGAGTGCTAACAACATGGAGTAGGGCCAGTCAGAATACAAACAAGTTCAGCTCAAATTTCCACGTAAACTGAAAAGCATTGGCAGAGTTTTAATGTGAAACATCTCAGCTATTTTCACCCAGACTTCTTTTTAAAGCAGACTACTACTCTGCTCAGCTCTAGAGGATTTTTTGACGTGAAGGAACATCTCCTGAAGCATTTGGCTTCAGCTTTGGTCCTACTCCAAGAAGAGACCTGGATCTAGCCAGTAGTACACAGAAAGTGTCCAGATCCAGAGCCGTAATGCGAGATTCTTGTACTAACTGCTCCCACTGAACTACACTCCACATGGCGCCGCAGCCGATAGAGGCGGTAGCTCTAAAACCATCGTTCCACTCTCTTAACCTCAGGGCAGAACTGGACATACAGTTTAACTGGGGGCTAAAACAGTCCTCTAAAATTGTGCCGACAGCTGTGACTGCCAAATCACACACCAGCCACATGTGCTAATCCCCACACCACCAAAAACACCCTTCTCACTTCAGTCTTGTCCATGAAGCCTTCAGTGACTGGATCTGCCAACAGAAAGTAACACAATACTAGCTAATCCAGTTTTACTATTCTCTGCATCGGGACTGTGTCCTTAATTTTTAGATAATACAAGAGACTGTGGTATGTTGCTGCTATTTGCCACCATCACTGCAGTACCTACACACCACCACATCCCCTTCTCAGGGCTGACAGGTACAGGGCAGGACTCAGTTCGGTAACTTTAAAATTCCCCAACTTTTTCAACACCTTATAGGAATTCTAGTCTGCAACAGAGTTAAGTTTCAGGGGAAAATATTTCTTTCTGAACAAAAGGAAATCACTCAGAAAACCGGACTAATACTTTAAAGTGGATTTTACTTTAAGTATGCTGCAGACTGTGAGGCTTTTAGTACACTGTACTGTCGCACTCTCCAGCCCCAACGGGCACAATAAAACCCGAAGACCACCCAGAGCTTTAGAGAGCAAACTGCAGCTACCCACGCCGCTTCACAGAAGAGCATTCACAAGAGGCTCCCTCTCAACAAACAGGCAATGAAAGATTGAAGTGCATTACTAAAAGTGACAGCCCTTAAAAAGTATGGATTTCAGAACATGTTCAGTGTTCATTTGGAACAAATGGAGATCTCTTTGATCCAGAAATTCAACAGCGGGAAAATATAAAATAGGATATTTGATGATTTCTAACATTATGTAGCTATATTTGGGTCTGAAAAACATGTTTTTTGTGCAAATGCACCTAACTTTTTCCAGCTATTCAAGAAGAGAGGAGGATTGGACAGGTACACAAAAGATTGAAATATGAAATGAAAGTGCCATGTTTAGACCAAGGAGAATTAATGTTATTTGCAAATACCTGAACAAATACAGGGTATTGATGGGCATACTAGCAAGGCCCACAACTATCATGATTTTTATCACACTTTTCTACTCACTTCATAGAACCTGATTACACAGTCAAACCTTCTCATTTTGGGTGAGAAATAGTATTTTCACATTTACATACATAAACCAAGTAGTAGCATAATAGGATTAAAATTCCTAATTACTTTTCAAGCATTGTTCCAATTTATTAGTTCATTATCTTCCTATTAATTATTAGACTGATTTTGTAAGCTTTTGCAGCTCAATCTAAATAAAAACCCATGGCCAGCCTCTCAGTGGCAGTAATTGAGAATAGCACTGATGAACTCAGTGAGGATGAAGCCATTACACTCCCTTGAAGACTGGTTCCTAGAAGCTAATTCCTGTAAAAGTCTTGTACAGGCAACAATTTTTTCCATGTATTATATGTAATTCAGAAGTCTGAATCACTATGAATAAAAGGTTACACCAGGGATACTTAGATGTTGATGCAAGCAGAAAAATCCAGCTGTGACCTGACTCAACAGGTTTCATTATTTTCCTCTCAAATTTACAGATCAAACCAAAATACTTTAAAAATCCTAAATAAAACACCTACCTACTAAGCATAAGATGTCTGAAATGCTAAAAAATCAGCAGCAAAAAGAGAGGAAGAGCATTCCAACAGCTGACTCATAGTTTTTGAATGTCTGGGGTTAGCAATACTCATGCTGTGGTTACACAGTCACTTTAACCCAGAATAAATCCCAACTTCTATCGAAGAGAGTGAGCCTGCCCTCCCCCTTGTCCAGCTCCTACGGAGCAGCACGCATGCAGCTGGGCTGTCAGCTGAATCAGGGAGCAGCTCCAGCTGTAAAGTAAAACAAAACCAAAAAACTGAGTGGGGAGTTCAGCCGGGTCCCTTCCCAGGATGGATTCCCAGCACAGCCTCGGGGACACTCGTGCCAGCAGCGGCTGGCGGTGGGGACACTGTGACCTGCGGGGGAGGAAGGCCGGGCGGCAGCTCCCGGCAGCAGTGCAGTTCCCCGCTGGATGGAAGCGCCTGTGCAACCTCAGCTCAAGGACACGCTGCGCACCCCGGAGCTCGGCCAGAAGAGACGCTAACGCTTGAGCTGGAAATCTTTCTGCCAATTCTCTGCACTATCCAGCGTGCTAAGATAACGTTACATTGCAACTTTTTGTTTGATAAACGTACACAGAGTGCCTTATTATGGCAATGGTTCCGTAGTTACTGGCTCTAAAATGTTTTTTTCTTTACCGAACAAGGAGGTGGGGGTCCACATGGAGTGGGAAACTGCCAGATTACATCTGGATTTCCACAAGAGATAGCAACTTCTTGTTGCGTAAGAGTAGAAAGTTTTACTTCTCGGGACTAAGCTCTGTTTGTGCCATTTTAAAAAACAGCCGAGTACTGGTCACACAATGTTCACATCAATTATTGTTCATTGAATAATATGAACTTCCAGGAAAGACCAGTAAAATCTCAGCGCAAGTCTCAAACAAAGTTAAAGATTTTACTTTAAAAGGAAGATTACTCAACAGTTACTTCTCTCCGTCGCCTCTGGCAAGTCTCTGGATGCCTTGCAAGGTACCAGTMCGCACACACCTCCGGCACCCTCTCCTCCTTGCCAGCGGCCCAGCTACAGCTGGGATCATCAGAGCAACTGCTGCTTGGTTTCAGGCAGGAAATCTGACTTTCCACGTTCTATGTTACACCACATCCTATGTTAGACATTGCACAAGTACCAACAAATGTACTTTTATTATCTAGTCTGTGAGTAATTTGTGAAATGTGAGAGGTGCTAAAATATGTACAGAATTAGAGTTTCTTTATACATTAGAGTAAAAGATGTTTGTATGTTTTCAGGAAGAAATAGAAAGATTCAACATTACTCAGAAGAGAAGTTCTTGAACCAAAGCAAATGAAGCATGTAATGTTAACTGAGCTGGTCCTTGAAAACTGAGAAGGTAAACAGACTTACAAGTGAAAACTTCATTAAAAATAGAAACTGCATCCATAGAGAAGGAATATTTAACAGGAATATACTAGTCACATCCTTACTGTCTTCAGCAGAATAACAATTCCAGAATACTATGGAGGAAACTATTTGCATTTCATGTTGTCATGAGAAATAGACACACTAAGTTTTAAAACTCTTTTATGTATATTAAGAGGATAAACCAACTCCATTTTTCATGGAAATCTCATGCAATTCTTATTCTAGCTCTACAGATCAATGAAGACAGCACTGACTACTTTCAAAGGTCATTATCCAGTAACATTTTCTAAGCTTAAGTCCCAACTTTGGCCTTGGAAAGCAATGGAAAATTTGTTGCTTCAGCAGAAGCAAAAGCAGTTGGTCATGGTCTAAGTCAGCCAGTCGCTACAAGGGGACTCCGACCCCACGATGACATGCCTGGCACCAACTGCACTGGGCTACCAGTCCCATGGGGGGGGGGGGGGAAGGGGGCAGTCTTGCAACCTCAGAGAGGAGGCAGGCGCAGGCTCTGTCCTTCACACGCTGCAGCACTGGCACCTCCAAAGTGGAGATCAGACTTCAGTGACACCCCTCCCCTCTCCCCCAGCGGAAATCTCCAAGCCCATGGCCACTGCTGCTTTCTGGACCTTAGGGAGGAAAGCAGCAGGGCTCCTCAGCACTGCTGATACTTCATTATTAGATGCCTGAGATAAGAGAAAATGTCTTGGTTTACTGCTGCTAGTGCTTGGAGGAAGGGAGGTGCGCATCCATTCAAGGAGAGATTTGTCAGCGCTCAGGGACATTTTCTTCTCCTGTGGCTCCAGTGAGATGGGAGGCAAGACTCCCCTATGCCCAGACCCCCAGTGACTTCCCCCATGGGCAAACAGCTCCTGGCTGATCTAAAGATCACTAACTGCAGAAAGGGCATAAAAGCTTCCCAAGGGCATAGGGCAGCTGTGGACTTTGTCTTCTCATTCCCATGCCACTGGAGTGCTGCAGTGCTTCCTCTGGTCATTGCAGCTTGGTGGTCAAACCATGGGTGCTATGTCAACCAATGATCAGGAAAGTCACAAATGTAAATGGATGCACCTATACCATCAATTTGATGGAGCACTGATTTTGTTTGTAGAACTAATTCCTGTGTCGTGCACCTTGCATAAAAACTAGTTTATTCCAGAAGCCTGCTAGGGAGTGTGCCATGGACCCAGACAGCATTAAATCAGACAGGGGTTATGGGAACAGGCACAATTGGCTCCAAGTCATTTGAGGCTGTGAGAATCTTCTGCAGTGTTGTATAAGATTAAAAAAACAGAAAATCTTGCTGTAATCCCACAGTTTCTTTTTTTAATTAGTTGGATTTTCTCTACTTTTATATAAAGCAGGAGTATAGTTTTAGTTGTGCTGTGGAATTTCCTTTGAAAATGACCTCTTAAAACTTTCTGTAATGCCATTAGTGTTAACAATTGCTATGGATAACGTATTTGTTACCAGAACATTTACTTACATTCTTTTTTTTATCATTTACTTACATTCTTTCTATCATTCAGGAAGTGTCCTTTAAGGACCATTTACATAAGTTTAGATGTCACACAAAAATTTTCTTCTTAAAATACCAAAAACCTGGACAAGTATTTTGGTCTACCTCTTAACTTTTTACCATTACCTATAATTTTCTCAGTGCTAAGAAGCTACAATATACTAATGTGATTATTTTATTAATTGAGCTCTAAATACCATGACCTAATTATCTGCAAAATTAGCTCTGCTAATTCATCTGGAGTTTCCTTCCCCACTATATTTCCATCTAATAGAAACTTCTTTGGTAGATGACTGAAGATACCCTATGATACTTCCAGAGATAATTCATGAAACTCTTTAGGAACATACATTCACATGTTTATCTCTGTCAAAGAACTCAACACTTGTCTCTATCCTACCTTGAACACATATCAAACTGACATGCAACATGAAGCCTTTCAGACTCAATGTACTAATTCTAATGTCTGGAACAGTTAATTTATTTGTGGGGAATGTACATTTCCTCACACCACATTAAGATACATATTATTGTGAGAAAATTTAATCCAAAAAAACATACAAAGTTACAGCCTGATGCTCAAAACAGGTTTTGAACAAATTTTTTTAACATTTTTAAGGTAATGATTATATTATAGGTATACTTTTTTTTTTTTACCTTACTAGAATTTCCATGTTCACGTAAAGAGAAAACATTGTTCTTTACACTGAATCTAATACAGGTCAGGACAAATACTTAGAAGAAAAGCTCTCAAAATTTCTTTTCCCAGAGGATGGTTTGTCCAAGACACCATTCATTTTGCTTATAAAAGAAAATGATCATTTTTATGTACCATATCCAAATTCTTTCCAAAGTACTTTAGAAATACAAAGCATATTCCAGGAACGTTCATTTCCAAAAAGCATTGTATGTTAAGGCAAACAAAGTGACTAAAAACTGCCTTTACCTATTTACTAGAAAAATACGCTGAAATGTGTTTTGGAAGTTGAAGCTGATTTCAAGGACTGTATGTGAAAAGCTCAGCAGAGAATGAATGCCTCTTATTTACAGTGGTCATTAGCACCGTCTCTGCCTCTTTCCTGTTTGCACCATCTGTTCATTCCCCCAGAAAAAAAGAAAAGAGGGATAGGGGATAAACATAAGAGGAAAATGTGGGAAGTTGGCAACCTCCTACATCACTGTTTGCCCATATGCTAACTCATTATATTAACATTTATATTTCAGGACAAGAACAATTACCTCCAAGTTTCCTCTCCTTTCCACTGGATGTTACGGTTGCTCGCCACTGTGCTATATTTAATGGGGTAGGAAGAAATCCCACCGAGCCAGGTGAACAGGAGGAAGAGCACATTTCTTGTGCCACACCAACTTGCGATCCTGTGCTGGCATTCAACCAGCAGCGAGAATTTACAAAAGACAGAGGAAATTCCTCTTGATATCAAGCTAATATTTGGGAGTGAAGTGACACTGTGCAATCCAACTCCCTCTTGCTTGTCATGAAAGCATCCCCAAGAAAGTAATGTGTGGGGGTATATTACCCTGCCTCAACCCACAGTGACACACACACACACATACACACACACATACAGTCACCCCAAACGGGCTACGGAGACGATGGGGAGAGACACTTCGGAGTTTCACTGACACTTGTCCTGGCCACTGTTATTATTTTTGGAAACAGAGAACAGCCAACTTACCCCGATAACTGTTCCCGGGTTTGTAAAATTCCGGGTCGCCTTCCACCCTGAGGCTAAATTCATTGTACCCTTCCCTCCTCGTGCCCTGGGCTCGCAGGATCCGGCTGCAATAGCCCTCCGACTTCGCGGCTTTCTCCAGGGTTTCGTCAGGAAACCCCCGGGCCACCAAGGGGAAAGTCAGGGCTAGGAACGGCAGGGCGAAGGGGCGCAGGGGCAGCCCCATCCTCGGGCTGGGCGCGGGGGGCGGCGGGGGCGGCCGGCGGTGCCTGCGCCCCGGCAGAGCGGCGCGGCCAGGTCGGAGGGAGCAGCTCGGCGGCTGCCGGCGAGCGGAGCGGAGCGGAGCGGAGCGGAGGGCGGCAGCAGGGAGGGAGAGGAGCGCGGGGCGGGGAGGCAGGCAGCGAGGGAGGGAGCAGGGGCGGGGGCAGGGAAGCCTGATCTTGCCCAGATGCCGGAGCGCCGCGCTGTTTTGTTTCAGCGCGGGCGACCGGCGGCGCGGCAGTGCGTGGTCAGCCGCGCCGAGCAGAGCCGCGCCGAGCCGAGCCC
>NW_028185816.1:1388701-1421997 GCF_003343005.1 Rhea americana
AAGGCCGCAGCCGCCGCCGCCGCTCGGAGCTTTCCTCATTTCCCACCCCAGCCCGCTCCCGTCTTTCCCCGAATCTCCAGACACCGCTAACATTATCGAGTACCTCAGTGCAGATGGACCAAGGTAACCACGCACTCCCGCAGCACCTCTAAGGCAAGAAACAGCAGGCGGGTTTCTTGGGTGCAAAATTAAAAAAAGAGAGAGAGAGAGAGAGAGAGAGAGAGAGATGCAGAGGGGGAATATGCCAGAAACATAAGATTTGTTTCTACATCGACCTGCAGTTGTGTGCCTCAGGGATGCCTGCTATGTAAGCACACGTGCACACACTCTGGACAGCCCTGCACACAGTCCCACTGAGGCAGAGGAGGTCTGTTCAGGCGTTCAGGAAAACTGACAGACATTTACAGGAGACAGCAGGAATCATCATTTGATTTTATACAAGGAGCAGAGGGACAATGACACTGCATGCCTTATCTAAACCCACAAAAGAAGTTTACAGCAGTGAAGTTCTGTGAACCTAGGCCCCTTGAGTCCCCATCTCGTGTTTGACACAAAAAGGCTACCCCTCTCTCGCCCCCTCCCTGCGGAGGGAAAAGGTATGTCTCACAGCAGGACCTGAACATTTCACATTGCCAGATGTAGGAGAGGGCATGAAGCCTTTTCTAACCTAGACCACTGTCAGAATGTAGCAGACTCGTGAATACGACCAAGGTTAGACACAAATTACATGCAAATGTGGGAAATGACAAGCAGTCTGAAGCTCCTGTGCAACTACTGAGGCATTTACTAGGATCAGATGCTAATTTTGGGATTTCAGACTTACCTCCAGAAGCTATTTATCAAAAATCTCGTGTTGTGTGCCAAATGAACACGTTACTTTGTCAAGGTCTCCATGAGCATGATTAAACTTCTGTATTAGAAAGGTTATTTTCTGAAAGCTTTGTCACTGTAAACTCGCCTCTATCCTAGTCTTCTGCAAATACAGAGCTATCGACAGAGATATATCCATATGTTTCTGAGGAGGTGGCAGTCAGAGCTTTTGTAAGCTGACTGCTGTGACTTCCCCTACTGAGAGAGGTTACACTGTGAGTGAGGAGAAGTGGTCTTCCCAAGATAAACTGCTTTCTCTATTCCTCACATCCTGTTAAATGCAGTAGAAATGGCAATCCTGACCTCCCAGGGTAGTCTACCAGGCTGTCCCCCTCCGCTCCACCCTTCCCCTTCACTGCCCCTCTCCCAGCCAACTCACCAGCATCAGGGCAACCGGGCCCATCAGCTGTGGGGCAACAATATTTGCTTCTTTCAGTTGGCTTGGTTATACAGGGTACTTAGTTGCATGCTTCCTAAGACCCATGTTCATCTAGATAACTAAGTGATTATAGTCCTGCAATGTCATAGACTACTGAGCATCATTTGACTGTTATGTCCAAGTAATTAGTTCTACAAAAGCAAGATTCACTTTATCGAAGTTCTTCAGTCAAATTTATCAGTGAAGGAAGGCAAACCAATACACAACTGAGAGTGACAAGACAACTGGCAGAAAACGCCCACAAACTTGCCTCGTTCTCCATAGTTGACTTTTCATTTCTTTTGCTGAGATTGACTGAAAAGCAATTACATGATTGAAGCATTCACAGTAGGAACCGCACATGCGTCGGCACAATCCCTCTTTGTTCGGAGCCAGAATACRGGGCTCCAACTCAGCTCCTTGGAAGATCTCAGTTTGAACAGAGTCCTCCTCAGTAATCATTCAGTTTTTACACAGTACCAAACTAATTCCAAGTCAATTAACTCATCAGCTTCTATTAACTCTTTGAACTTATAAAATATCCTGTATCTGTTACTTTTTTTCCTCCCTGAATTGGCCTGGCCCTCTTCTGCTACTCTCTTTCTCTTGTTTAAAAAGCTAAGCTGCTGGAAAGTTTCCTGGATAGGTATAAATACAGCATGTCTTGTTAAAAGTGAAGACTTCAACTTTAGCAATTGATACAGATAAATTAACTTGCACTGCCTACAGCCATGAAATGAGTAATTTGTAGTAGAGACATTTAAGAATACGGGCAATGTCATTAAGCATGGGCATCCTTAGGGTTTTCTATTTGTTCTACTAATTAGTATGTGTTTGCCTAGAGCATCCAGCATGATGTATCAGTCAAAAGACACATGGAAACTGACGAATCCAACCATCCATGGCAAATTTAGCAGAGAGCGCTTCATGTCTTAGAGACTGTGGTGCTGCTTTTCTTTGTGCACTTTCTGAGATGAATAAACTTGCTGTCCATGGCTATTAGACATGACACAATTACTGGGGTAATATTGCATTTGGTGGAGCTATAATGGTTGGAGAAAGCTTTTTTTCTCTCCTAAAGCAGGCTTTCCTAACAAACAAACATTTCAGAAGATTTGCAGTCTTCCCTACTTTTTGCATTTTCTGAGAAGGAGCTCATTTTAAAATTAGATTTTAAAAGACTTCACTAACTACTGCAGACTATCACTTCATTGACTGGAAGATATCTTAGGTGGTGTTTTATATCTTTTCAATCTTCCTCTCCTTCAGTTTCTATGATTTCAAATAACTATTTGAAGTTTGCAGTTACCTACAAGGAGACACGTGCAATGTAATGTTTTGCTACGCAACACCTGATTTTAAGGCCCCTAGTTTTCAAATAAAAACTGCCTGAGTCAAACATCTAAACTAATTATAAAATTATTAGATCCCTTAGAATAGTCAGCTCATGGAGTAAAGGTCACCAAAACCATCCAGTACGAAACATTAAGGTGAGAGGTGCCCTAAATCTCAGGGCCATCAAGTGCCTGATTTCCTAATAGCTGCAGGATTCACCTCCCCAAATGCACGAGTTGGAAACCTAAGTCCAGCTTTAAAATAAATGTATAATATAATAACATATAAMAATCTCGGAGGGACAAGTCTTCTCTTTCAAAGATGACAGGTGAGAATAATGCCTACACTTTTACACAAGAGCTTGCTGATTACAGCATCCAATTAGGTTTGTCAGAGACACAGTCTCCAATTCCTCACTCAGCCTGCAGTGTTCAAAGCCTCATCTCTCACTCCCCAGGAAACTGCTCTAACCATGAAGCTATAAGCCTTGTGGAAGCACCCTCTGTCCCTCAGGGAGGTGTTAGATTTCTAAGATTTAATCGAAGATCAAATGAATGGTGAAAGAGAAGAGGGCAAAGTGAGCGTGCCCTATCAGTTACAATGCATGTTCTTGAGAATGAGATCTAGGGCGAGTCTCCTTCCCCAAAAGGCATTAATTTCATTGAGATCAACAGCTATTCAGTATTTAGGTGCTCACTACCACTGGAAGTTTGCAGTGAGTTCATTCTGAATACCGCTACCAAATTAGGAACTGTAGGTTGGATAAAGTCCCCCAAAGAGCTTTTCCGCACATGAGATAAATGCTTAGCTGTGTATCACTGTCAAGACAGAGCATACAGAGGATATTGCTGCCCAAACAACAGTTCAGGCAAAGGAACAGTACACTGGATCACCAGCAAATGGCACTGAAAATCAGTCCACAATAAAACCTTTGGTGCCTATGAGGATAAGCTGGCAACCTGATGATTGGATTTTCATGTGTCTATCACATTTTAGACCTTTATGTCTTATGGCAGATTAGCTATTGGACTAATGTGCATTTCTAGCTTCCCTTTTCCCCTTCTAGCAGTCACATTCAGTCACATTTATTGCATAAGATGGGATTTTTCCCATTAACTTTAAATTAAGAACAATCCTGTTGTCACTAAAATCCCTTTGTCTATCACAGGAACAGGATTTTTATAATAACTATCCTGAAGTCCCGTGCTGTCTTTGAAGACTGTTTAGAATGAGATCTGGAGATATTTGTTGTCCTATTAGACAAGAAAAATGGCTGGAAGACACTTAAGCCAATTTCTTATGGCCCTGTAGCACTGTTCTCAACTGCCTTTCTCCTGGGAGTCGAGAAGGTGAAAAGTAATGACAGCAAGGGTTTGCAGGGGTCTGCACACCACTTATACCAGTGTCAGCCAACACAATGCATCGCCAATATTAAACTTCCAGTAGCTCAATTACATTTGCCTGGTTAGTCGTGCATGTCAGAAGCGTATTTTTTTGCACTGACAGTACAGAGAGTTTTCATTTCTAATACAGTTTATAGAAGCATTTTATAGAAATATTCTCATTGACACAATGAGAATAGCATCATACATATTATTAGAGAAACACTGCAATGCTGAAAGAAAGGGAGGGAGAGACAGAAAAGAGATACCATGTTAAGGTTTCTTTTGGGCTTTACTAGACAAAAAAATGCATTAAGAAAACCGTGGAGTAAAATGTATGTTTGAGACAGTATAGAGGCAAAAGCAGCTCAAAAAGTCTTTTCARTGCCCTGAGTGACACAGGCACCAATGGGCTTCAACCACTTGTCTTCCACCTTCAGTCTATTTTGAGGAGGTTTTCTAAGGAATATTTAAACTCAGGATTATTTCCAATACCAAGGAGTAAATGTTCTTAAAAATCTCTCCCTTTATCCCACACAATGAGTCTCATGAGCTACTTTGGGATTCCTGAAACCTCTGAAGAGTAAGTTAAACGGAGCCCAGATTGCCAGACACAACATTCGGCTTCACTGACTCCCAGGGAAACTCCACTGACACAAACCTGGAGCACCAATTTCTAGATCGGGTCTCCTCAGATTGCACCTTCTCCACTTCCTCAACAGTCACCGCCCACAGAGATCTCATGCTTGGGAGAGCCCCCATTTCCATGGGGTTACACATGCCCTGGCCCTCTCTGCTAGCACTGAGGCTGCCCCCCACGCTGCACGTCATGTCACATCATGTCACGCCAGGCCAGTGCGGCCTGCCACCACCGTCCCCTGCTCAGCTGCCTCAGCTGGGGCTGYTGAGCGGGAGTTCAGTACAATAAGGGGCTCTGAGCAAGTTTATCTACACTCTTTCCAGAGCAAACCACACAGCAATACATGGCAAAGATTTGAATTACTTTAAAATCTTAATCTCAACCTGAAATTCAGCATCTTGCTATCTTCACGTCTCATTGGCAAGTTCTTTTGCACCAGCATCTCTAACTTCACCAAAGCTGGCTAAAACACTAATGAACAATAATCAACCTTAATTCAGCTTTTCAGCATCTTTGCTCTTCAGAGCCAGCTATTCAGTGTTTTCTTGCGAGTGTACTTTAGTTCTCAAGTTACCACCTGTAGTTAGGTTCGCTACTCCCTTTACACAGATTCCCAGGCTGATCACTTATTTTAGGGAGAATATGAAAGACAGTTAATGCTGTCAAAGGAAGTGACTCTTCTATCTGGACAAATCATTTATCAAAACATTCACCAAGCTCAACATATGCTTTATTGAGGCAATACTCTTTTCTTAGGAGTATTTTATTGTAACGTAATAGGCAGTTAAAGCTTCAATCAACTCTGACAAGAATAGGATTTAATTAGATAAATATTTGCACATATTACACTAGCAATCAAATCTTAAATGTGTTAAGACAATGCTCTTTCACAAGTCATACGTCGTATCAATACAAAGACCAAAACAAGAATTGCATCTTCATCAACGAAAAAAAGAAGTGAAGAATCGTATGGGGAGGAGAAAAATTCTGTGGGATTTCTGGCACTGACCATGAACCAAGATAGAAAAAAAGAACAGAATAAAACAGAAAAATCAGGTGACACCATAAGGGAACTCCCTGACATATTTGCAGACCAGGACTACAATTCAAAACCATCAACCCATCTGCAATATAGAACCATACCCCAAAGCAAGCTCTTCACATCAACCTTGTACTATTTCTTAGGATTTTTTTTATCCACTTTTTCCTGTTGGATTCAGCAGTCCTTTCTCCTTTTAAAGAAAACATACAGTTTTTAAGTATGGAATGGTCCATAGTTACTAGACTGATCCATCTCCATTTCATGTACCATCACATGAAAGGTGTATATAAGCATCAGACTTTTGATAATAGCACTCCTGTAATTTATGGACTGTCGATATTTCTATTATAAACCTCATTTTCAAAAGGAATCCAAAAAACCCAATTACTTCAATTTGCATTGTGTATATGGACATACAATGAATTCTTAATGTTCTGTTGTTGCTGTTGCTCATATGACAGGGCAACATAATACAGAGGAGGCAAGTTAAGGGAGTGCTGGACGGAGATGCACAAGGGTTGCATTTAAGAACTCATTCTGCTGCTGAACTGCTGGGCTGATTCTGAGCTCAACTGCTGATCAGAATAGCAGGATAATATTATCTCTGTAAAGCACTGAGATCCACAGCTTAAAAGTATAACATAAGATTCTGCAGTTGGGAATACCAGCAAAGTAATAGTTCTCCTTCACATGGTTTCTTAAATATCAGATTTCTAATCCAAATCTTAAAGAAGCTTTGGGAGGGAATAAGCTTAAATGATGAGCTGGAAATCTTTCACAGATTTACAGGCCTACTTCTTTTTCATACCAAAGGAAGTTTTTTGATTGTAATTTGGAAATTAATCTAAATTATCTAGCAGCAAGCAAGTTAAAGATACATGTATGAAAAATTTTGAAATACGTATATTCACACACATATGAAAGTAAGTCACATGTTAAAAGTTTTCTGGAATATAATGGAGTCCATATCTCTTGCTTGGTAAACAACATGGAAGACCTACTAGGCAAAGATACTACACTAACAATGTATTTCAGTGCAAACTCCATGGACATATCTTCTCATTTTAATTGTCATTGGCGTATGAAGTTAAAACTGAAAGCTGGTAATGCAGAATGAGGTTTGTGGGAGGAGGAAACATCTTTTCTTAGGTGAGTTGGTATAGCTTTCAAACATACCAGCCCTTCTGCAGATCTGAACAGTCTTCTTTCAAAGCTAAATACATGTTCACAATTTTTCAGAGTTATAGTTACATAGATATTCACTAGATTATCTCTGTGAGAAAAGGTAATTGGTACCTATGGAGAAAAAAGGGAGGAAGGGAGGACTGGAGAAGTGGCAAAAAGAGAGAAGGAAAGTGGTAAATAGGTAAAAGAAAGAGGTATTTTTTAGCCTACACAATACAGAGAGCTTAGTGTGGGTGAGAAATATCAGACTGCACCATAAATCATTATCTCTAGTGAGCCTCTGGTTTTTGGTGTCCCAGAGAGTGCTACAGTTAAGTTTCCAGGCTTACCTTTGAAAAATATTTTGTAATTTTACCTTAATAAGAGCAGAGATATTAGAAGGTGTGTTTCCTGAGAAAAGTTTGGAAATGGCAGCAGGGTGTTTTGCCTGTTATAGATCACCTGATCACCAGGTTCACCTGGCGCACTGGCAGAGTATTTTCACTTTCCTTGAGATCCACACCATTACCAACTCTAAGCACAATGATGGCTAGCTCTCTGTCAACAAACTAGTATTTTAGTGTCAGTTGCAAAAGTCAATACCTTTTGGCAAAGCAGATAATAAAGGCTGACAAATTCTTATTTAAACTTACTCAAATCCCATTTTCTTAGAGTGACAGAGATCCATTTATAAGACTGCTAGATAAGTGGAATTATCAAGAGTAATTCCTAACACTGAAAATGTAACTACTCTAACCCCACAGAAGACTTGAACCAAATATACTTAAGACATCTATATGTCTCAAAACAAGGAAAACAACAAGAAAACAAAAATCAAACARCAGCAGACAAAGTGTAAGGGAATTCTTAGACTATCAACTGTCCTGTCCTCTACTAACAAAAGAAAAATACCATGTAATATTCATTTTTAAGTCATTAAGATTTCTTTCTTGTTACATTGCACCACCAAATAAAAAAATTAATTGTAGATCACAAATGTCTAAAAATACTGTTTTTATACTACTTTTCCATTTTTTTGAAATATACAGCAAAATATTTCTGCTGTTAAGAAAAGACTTCATTTTTAAACCTACATTATTCACTACTGCTAAAAATTACTTGAAGTACTGACTGCAAGTTAACATAAGCCTTTCAGTTCTGTTTAGCTACTTGACAGAGGAAAGTATTTGTTCAAAGTTCCTGAGCCAACTGCAACAAAAGGGAAGTAGCACTAGAGGGATTTTTTTAAGCTGACTAGTCATCTTTCCTGATATACACTCCATTCCAAGCTACACCAAGGCACAGAAAAATGAAACACATGAAGTTACTGAAGTTTAGATAATTATGGTTGTTATTTACATCCATCAATTCTTTCTCACACATCTAGTGAAGTACTCAAATTACTCATTCTTGTGCTAATGTAACAGTGTAAAWAAAGAAATGTGATTATATACAGAAACATATATCTATCTCAATCCTAAGACAAAATCCAGCACTGTGTATAGCACTCAGCCTTTCGGATTTCTTCCTTTCAGAACAAACGCCGAGAAATTCACTAATTTCTTCAACTTACATTGCTTGTACCCCCACAGCATATAGAGCTAAAGATTTTCCCTTTCCTAACATGAATGTATTTCTTTCAGTCCAGAATAACTATAGATAATTACAGCATTTGTAAGAAGTACCCCAACAGTTTAGTGCAACAGGAAGAAAATTCTATACATGTTATTTTTTTAATGGGGTTTTCATGTAATTTCACAACTGTCATTTAGAGGTACTGGTGGTTGTTACTTGAGAAGTAATGAAAATGCAAATATTAACTTGCCAGTGAATTTAAAGTTTCTTCAAAACAGAACAAATCACCAACTATCACTCCTGGTGCTAACTGACCCTATTACTCAACTGTAGGAATTATGTTCAAAACCAAGTATTTTTTGTAAGCACAGTCTTGGGAAGAGCTTTTACACAAATATTATTTTGTAACTATAAAGTATCAGTTTAAAAGTTAAACCAATGCATCATATTCTCTCTTTTCATTTTTTTTTCTTAATTTCCAAAGCACATATTTTGACTCCAAGAGCCTGGGTATTTCTTGTAGTCCCAGTGAAATCGGCAATACAGTGTTTCCATAATATTCCTGTTTCAATGAAARTCTTACTTGCAAAAAATGGGATTTCTAGGAGATTTAGATTTCCACAGTCAGAACTGCCTTCCTGGATACTCTCGCTCCATTGGTATCTTTTTATTTTAAAGCCTCCTGCATAGGGATGTCAAGTCCTCCAAAAGGCCCAGCAACTGCATCAGTCTTGTCAAGACTAAACAGCTCCTCACCCAGAGGCGAGCTCTGCACCTCCACCGGAGTCCCAGCGGAGTTTGGAAATGAGACATGCCTCCTCCTCAGCTGCCTTCATGACTGGAGCTAGGAGGTATGTACACATGTTGCTGTGTTCCTGATCATCCCAAATGCAGCTGTGATGATTATTGTCCCTTAAGCTATTTCTAGAGCATGAAAAAACTTGAAAATTGTACAAACAGAAAAAGAAAACAAAGGAACCAAAAAATGGCTATAGTGAAGACTTGGTAACGTACATGAGCATGAAACTAAACAGAGAGAAAGACATCACACTTAAAGAAAACTCTGAAGAGGATAGTTCTAAGTGCTAGAAGTAAAAATGGCAGAATATGCTATAAAACAGTAGTGATCTGAAGAGACTAGTAATACTGGAAGGAGTTTTGTGATGTTCTTCATTAAATCTGAAGATTTACTGATGAGCAGAAGGAGCCTTGACAACTGCAGTGCATGAGTCAGAAACAGCATGGGAACTCAAAGGTATCTGGAGGCAGTGGTGCACCCTTGGAAAAGTTGCAGTTCCTGAAAAGAAACTCCAAACATGATTGATTAAGTTTTTAAAATTGCTATACCCTCAAGAACTTCAAGAATACTTGAGGAAATCAGTATTCATTTCTTTGACAAAAAATAATTAACACCACAGACTGTGAATAACGCAGAGCCACGAACCTGATAAGCTGTGCCCTGAGAAGGACATACAACTGGAAAAAACTACTTGATCATCAAGTTCAGTCCCATGTAATTTTAAGCAACAGGCAACAGATGCTTTTAGTCCAGAAGAGCTCAACAAACTCTATTACTTTGCCTATACACTGCAAGCCAAAAAATACATTCCAATATTTTGAAAGAAACTTAAAACTAGAGAACTGAAAATCAAACACAAAAGCTCACAGCTTTCGTGCCACAAACCAGGGAAAGTATTAAATGTGAAGGGCATAAACCTGTACTCCCTATATCCTCTCTGATACCTGCACCTGTGTCCTTCTCTTTGTTAGGTAAAAAATATGAGATGATCCTTTAAGTACAAGAAGTAGACTATGTGCCACACAACCATCAGAAGGCAAAAATACCAATACCTCCACTCCCAGAATCCCCCGACATACACACACTTCCCCAAGCTGTACAGTTCCTGCCAGTCTGACTTGGAACAAGTTTCTTCCTGACCTAAATGTTTTCATCAGTGTAATTTAAAATGCATGGAGACAAATGTAATAAATTTGTGGGAGCGTTTAGCTTATAATGAGATGAACTTGTCATGTGCAGTCATTGTAGCAAGAATGGGCAACACAGAAGTTCAGAATGAACAGAAGTCCATTTGGCTATCTTTTTGGTAACACACATTTTATGAATGTGCATTTATAGTATAGAGAAAAGTTTGCATCACCTCCGTGAGTTTTAAAATACTGGAAAGCATAGAAAACAGGGCCAAAAGAGTCTTTGAAATGTAGCATGGCAAGACCACCAATTTCAAAACCATTCCTGATTAATTCATGTCCTAATATGCAGTATAGTATCTGCTCCCTTAGAAACACTTGCATTTTTGACTTGTGGACTTGTGCTCATATTTGATTTCTGCTAACCCACCCACAAGCTAAACAAAACATACATTCAACATAACTGTTGTAACAGTAAAAACAGAGGTTCTGATCAATTTGCTTGTTTTAGTCAGAATAAACTTAATGAAAATGGAACTAAAGCAGTTAATGTAGGCTGAACTTCACCAAAATCTTCAAAGTTGTTAAGAAACTGATCTAAACTTCTATTTGTACTAAAACAGACTTCATACAGAGAGATCATACATGCTCAAATTATTTGAAAGACAACCACGAAAATCCTAATCTGACTTCTGGTAAAGCTTCCACAATAATCTTCCACAATATTGTCATAGGGAATAAGTACATATACAGATAAATGATTTTATTAATAAAAATGAAAAAAGGGAAGAAAACAGTTTTCACATTGTAGTATTTAATTTGATATCTTTTAATAGGAACATAAATGCATCTCTGTCCCTATTTTCATTTCTACTGAGATTTGTTAGATCTATCATAAGAACTCACTATTATCATCTACTTTTGCATTCACTATTAATGACTTGAGACTTGAATTCAGAAACTGCAAAGTGAAGTTTTAGTATTTTTTAAGAAAGAATTCATGTTCTTTCAGTGAAATGCAACTTGTTACCACTCAGTTCCGCAGTAGACGTCATTTATGAAAAATTAGTTACAATACAACTATTGACAAAAAAGTTCTTTATGCCTATCATTTAGTCACGGGAACAATTCTATGAAACTTTATAGGAGAGATTACATTGGGTAGGCCATAAAACTTTCGGAAGATTTTTTAAAGTCTGTATATAATGCATAGGTAGAAATACCTCTGTCGGTTTGCTGCTTTGCCACTAACTCAGTCCTGATCAGCTTAGTGCTGTGTTATGGCTTTCCACTCTTCCATAAAGAAAAAAAAGTATCTACAGTGTGATTTCAAAACATAAATTCTAGACAAACAAGAGCTTTTGAAAGCTATATAACACTTTAAAAAGAAAATGTGTTTTAGTTCATCCTCAGAAAACTATTTGAAAGCATTTAAAAATAGCATGAGATATTTGGAGATCTACACAGATAAGTAATACCACCAAACGTGATTTAAACCAGCAACTGTAGAAATAACATTTTCTTTAGAAGTGGCTATAACCTGATCCCATTGAAGTCAACAGAAAAATGATCCTCTGTTATGAAACAGGCTTCTTAACTATAATCTTATTTACTGTAATCTTCTTTACTGTTAAGATTTTTTCAGTACTTTGACATTTCAAAGGACAAGAGTCACCATAAACAATGGGTATTCCCAAACACCACTAAAGTCTGAAGCTCCTGAATTTGTATCAAAGTCCATCCCCTCCACAGAGTTAGATTTTGGAAGACTTCCAGTAGCACAAACTACCCTCAATACCCCCTGCAAGACATCACCTATCAGGAAATTCCATTCAAAACACTCTCTGACTTAGCTTTCCAGAGATTCAAACCTATTTTCCTTAAATTTGAGATTGTTAGAGCTATAACTACTACGCAAATTCAATAGCTTCACCTGAGTTTCTTCAAACACCCTGGAAAGTGAGGTGATTGATATAAGGACCCTGTGATTTATATTTGATTGTGTCTACTCTACTCTAATTGAAAGTACAATGATACTCCTACATCTTACATATTCTTTCACTATAACAGGAAAGCGGTCTTTAAAAAGACAACACACTATTGAAACAGAAATATATTGTGCACAGGGTGAATTTGAGTAATATTTGACGAAGGATGACATTTTTGTGGATCATTTAGAAAATTCTTCTTGCAAAGACACAGTTCATGAAGCATTTCGTAAAGCCACATATCTCACATCATAGGGGACAGCTGGAAACAAAAAGGGTCAGTCAAAGTGTTTTTCTGTAAGAAAATTAGTGATAAAATTGCAGCTTGCAGTGCAAACTTCTTAAAATATTCCTTTGCTGAACTGATTGCAAAAATTTACAATCACATACACAGATCCTGACAGTTTAGTTAATTTGTGCAAGGTATGAGGGCGCATAGGAAACACTTAGAAAACAGACCACTGAACTACAATCATTGAAATGCACTGAGGAAAAGACAGATTCAAGTAAGACTTTTCAGATTCAAAAAGAATCTGAAATCCATTTGGCAATTTCCAAAGGAAGTGCTGATCAAAAATAACTAACTGAAAATTATTTACTAGTAACTAACTTGCATCCATGTATCTAGCATTTGTGGCCATAAGTGGAACAGACTTCTCAAATATCTTTAAAATTCCCTCCAAAAAGAGTTACAGCTGCTCAAAGCTTACTTATGAATGTTAGTAACTTACAGAGGAAGAACCTAAAAGGCCTGGGAAAGTAAACTCTTGTACAAATTGCCCAAGGTAGCATGGCTGTGAAAGGCAGCAAGATAAAACCTGAGCACCTAAAGCTACGAGTAAGACATCAGTAGTTTACCCTATAAGAATTAGAAACCTAGGAATTAGAATTAGGACCCTCTCACTCTTTCGTGTTTTTTTTTTTTTTTTTGAGAGTGGAGGTACTGAAAATGAAGTAGTAGCCTTCATTTATGCAATTTCAAAATTAATATAAGCTTGTGCCTGGGAAAAAAAAAAAAAAAAAAAAAAAAAGACCCCTCCCCCCAGATTTTGCTATGCTTTACTATTGAAAAGGCTCATGGAAATATATAACCTCAAATTANTAGTCTTACTATACCTGTGGTCCTGAGGTCCTGAAGTGTTTTTTTTTTATTTTTTTAATCTGATACAGAGATGCTATATTGCTCAATCTTACACCTGTACAGTCTTAAAACTTCTATGAAGATGTACAGCAGCAGTTTATACTCACTTTGCAGAGATATCAACAATTACTATAGCAGTGCAGGACATTGGAGAAGCTGGTCGCTGTGTCCAAGTATTCATTTAATTACCAATAAATTAGTAAATTTAATTCACCCTTTAGAAATGGTTGGATTTTTTTCAGTTTTGTCATTCAAATATTTTCTTAAAGACAGAAATAAATGTCACACTTTACATGGTTTGGACAACACATAACATGCTAATTAAAATAGTAAAGTACTACTACAGATGTAAATTAACCACTTGAAAATTAGAAAATATCAGAAAATACCTGAGAAAATTCAGAAAACTCTGTAAAAGTTAGGCAGATAAATCTGTTCCCTAAGGAATCACTTGTTGCTATGTGATTCTCTGTCAAAGGTTCATGTGTGATTTCTGTAGAAAGCTGATAACACAGATATCAAGAATTTTACAAAATACACTTGTAAATGATCTTTGAAGTGTTTGCCACAGCCAAATAAGAAAACAGTGTAGATTGAATACAAGAGGAGCCAACCGGCAAGGTGATTAAAATCAAAGCAGCTCTGATTCTTTATTTCCAGAGTTATTTGCCGTACTTACATGTTTCTGATAAACTTTTTTGTCAGTTAGATATGAAATGAAGAAATCACTGTCAAAAACAGAAAATGGCTTGCTCCAAAAGAGACAAAAAGAATACAAGATCCAACTCCATGGATTACAGGTAGGGAGAGGAGTGTTTGTGTCTGAGTTACTTAGTGACAATTTTTTAGTCATTGTCCTCTCAAGGCTGTTAAATTCCCCTCTTCCCAACAAACAAGAACATATTAAGAACACAGAATTATCTGAAAAGTAGGGAGAAAGAGTGTCTTTAGGAGTGTTACACCTTTGCCCTGGACGTGCCAGGAATGAGAAGTCGAGGAACTGCCGATGGTTCCTAAGTTTAGGACAGAACTGTCTTCATACTGATATATAGTATCTTGTCTCATTCTTGTAACTTAGGGACTGATTTTAAGGTTTGTTTCCGAAGTCTTTTGTTTGTTTGACCATTAAACTTTTCTGGCAAGCRGAGCAAGACAAAGCACCCTCCGCTGTCAGGTTAATTCATCTCCACTGAAACAGTGACTCCGTAGAAAGCATTGGACTCAAGGACACTTTAAAGACTCATGTTTGGGTTGGGTTTTGAAGAACTGGAAGCTGAAGAAGATCTGAGGAAACATCTACACAGTGTTTGAACACTAGCATATTTCCTTTAAAGAACAGATACCCTCGTTGCTCTGGGCAAAGTTTCCCAGTTGCATGCTACTCCTTACTTTCTGAAAGGAGACTTAAAAACCTTTGACTTGCAAGGTAATAAGCACCTATCGCTGCAACCACAGAGTTATACCTGAGTTTCAGCAAGTCTGCAGATGTCGGTCTCAAAGATTCGAGAGGAGACCAGCAGAAATTGCTTTTTTAAAAACAAAACAAAACTCTGATATTTCCAACATTTTAGAATTGCACATTTTTGAGCAATAAAGATAGTTTATGCTACTGAATGCTCCCAAAGCTAAGAAAAACCATTTCTTTTTGAAAAGATTAAAGGGCTGAAAATAACTATGATTTTGTAGAACTGGTGAAGTTAACAGTCTCCAAGTCATCAGATGATCTGGACCAACTCCCTGAATTTTATCAGCATTCCTCTGATTTTTTAATGTAACTGACTGCAATGAACAGCTTGAGGACAATAAAAATGTAAGATGACTTTGGTAGACTTGGTGTTAAAGAAACTGCAGTCAGTTCTGACCTAACTAAAAAAAAAAAAAAAAGTTATTCACAAAAACTTCCTCATAATGAAAATGCGAGTCTTCCCCTGAAATGCTGCCAGGGAAAGGTTCTACTGGGACTAAAACTGCCTAAGCAATTGAATTGAATGAAATTAGAGTAACTGGTGCCCCAAGTAATTATTTTTTTAATTAATGAATTATACTTCCTTGTTTTAGTTCTTGTTTAGGTATTTAGATTTCTTTAGGTCTTGCCTCTCCCTAAACACTTGTTCTGTCAAATGTGGACAATGACTCACTTGGGGGTGTAATGGTGGGCAAATGCTGCATTATTACACAAGCTAGGCGTTAGAAGAGCCTTAGTGCAGAGAAAACTTAAAAGTGCACATTGAATATTTAACGTACACTGAATGTTGTTAAAACAAATAATTCAGCAGAATTTTGGAGAGATACTTTTGTTCTGTAAAGTATGTGCAAGACATGAATAAAACTATTTGTGCTAAACTACCAAATAAAAGTATTCAACATAGCTACGTTAAGAAGAAACTTCCTCAGTGTTTCAACTCTCCTTGGTACCTAACTGAAATACGACAGACAACAGTACTACCACACTGGCTCAGAGCTGTCCGTTGTTTCAGCTGAAGAGATCCTTTTTAGTTTGCAGGAGTAACAGGTCTCTTTGCTTGTCTCTGTGGCAGACTGAAACACAGCTAAATACACAGACACCCAAATGTAAAACAGCAAGTACCCTGCCCCATAGCGGAGCACTCGAGTTAGCAAAACAAAAGCATCTCTAGATGGGTCATTTTACCACACAAAAAAGTAACTGGCCTGTTCCAAAATAGCTACTTTTGTAGGGTAAGATGGAAGAGTATGGAAAGCATTAAGAGGCATTAGTCAAACCCCAGAAAATTACAATGACCAGAGCAACTGGAAGGGATAATTACCAAGGCAGGTCTGCTAAATGGTCCGACAAATTCTTCAGCAGTTGGCCATACCTGACTAATCAGACTAAGCTGAACTAGAATCATATAACATCTCTATCCAAGGGAGAATAACAACTATTACTGGATTAAAATACTTCTAATCATTCAGACTCAAACAAGTATTCTTCATTCAAAAAAACTATCCAATATCATGAGAATTCTTCTTTTTTTTTTTAGTAAGTCCAAATATGTCCTTTGGAAGATGTACATCAGGCAATAGTTAARTAGAAATAACGCATATGCACTTATGAGACAATCTCTGATTGTAGGATAGCAAAATCTTAAACAGTTCATTGTCTCATTCTATATACAAAAGAATGATGCATATCTAATTGGAGGCATACCTTTTTTCCTTAGGCTGGAATGCATAACTCTGAACATTATTTATGGGCTCTGTCACACCAGGCTCCTAAACAAACAGTGCTAAATCCACACTGGTACTTCGGTGCCAAAACTACGCAGGTTCTTAAAATCCTCAGTCAGCGCCACCTACCCATCAGATGTTTAGGTTTCCAATATTAAAGATGTTTAGTTGACGTCTATGAGAAACAATGCAGAGTAATTAACAATCTTAGTATCAGAGCAGATTCTAAAAACATTACAGTGCAAGCTCCTAACCAAAACAGCTGGCACTTGTTTTCCTTTCCAGCAACCTGGAACGTATATACCACAAACTTTGCACAATTTTATGGTATGAAAGAATGTCCAGACAAGACCAGAAGAAAATATATGCAAGAAGAAGTTTGGAGTAAATTGAAAGAAAAATTTCCATTAAGCTACAGAGCTATTGTGATACAGAGCTTATGAAAGTATCAGGAAAATACCAGTTTCATCAAATGATATTTCTGTTTAACCTTACCAAGTATGTATGACAAGGGGACAAGAGTCTCCAAATAGGGTGATGCACATGTAGGAACTCTACACTCATGAAGTTTTGATAAATAAAATCCACAGATTCAGAGAAAAAGATAAAACAAATGACAGCATGTATAGTTTTAAATGAAGAATTAGGATTATGAAAAACCCCTTTAGTATAGTAGAAGCAGACTGAGACATGCAAAAACTAGTATTTTTTTTTTAACTTGATTGAGGGTTAGATAAAAGAATTTTAAAAATGAAATGGAAACGGTAGCTCTTAAAAGGGGTAAAAAGCTGGAATTGAGTATATCGGTCTTCTCTAGATCTAACCTAATTTTCAAAATATTTTTCTGCACAGATTAAACTGTTTTTAGTTAAAAAAAGGGGGGGCAGTAACTTCTCTATTTATTTACATGCTCTTAGTAATATCTTTGAAATTCTTTAGGAAAAGATGCAATGCCAGATGAATCAGCACCAACTATTTAAAGCCATCTTCATGATTTTTTATTTAAGTAGATTTGTATTTTTTTGGACAACTCCACATGTGATTCTGGCATCTGAACAGGGGTTGAACTTACCGCATAAATTAGAAAACAAATGAAAACACATATTCCTAATAAGAGCATCAAATATGAGTTCTGCGGTTCAAATAACTACCCTTCTAAGTCAGGTTATGGCTGTCCTGATGGGATTTTCTTTAACTCTGTAGTAGCTCTTGTACTTTGCAAGAGAAACAGATTTATTTGACCTGGTCCTTGAATTTCTAGGCACCAGAATTAATTTCTGCTAGCCTTCAATCTAACCAGTTGAAGGTGCTCATTATTACATAAATTATTCACTTTGCCAAACAGACTGTCCATCAGGTCAATATATTTGCTAAAGCTATTAAAACAAACAAACAAACCTCACAACCAACTGAAATCCCTACCCAGAAAGGAATACTACTCTTTTCCAGGGTGTCAAATGGAGCATGTATAAGGCACTTAAGCTTCTCTGTGCCCTAGCTATTATCCCATCTTATTATTGGAATATTAAATAGCTGTTTATATCACAGTAGTTCAGAAATACTATGACATTTTTATTGTATAGTATATATCCATARTATTTCAGGGATTTTTATAAAATAAAGTGTTATTATTATAATAACAATTAATTCTTTCTTGTATTTTATTACTGCCATTAGTTGCATTTATTCTGCATTTCATAATGTGCAGTTTTATGTTTTCCTCTAACATTGTAATTCAGATTTTTTCTGATCACTCAACATGCTTTGTTGAAATGAATTATGATTACCAATGGGTATTTACTACAGGTATGAACATTTAAATCAATGGTAAAATATTCAACTGCCAGAATTTCAACATAGTATTTTGCTTCAGTCTGATTCTGTTCATCACAAAAGAAAACCAAGAATCCTTTTGCACTGATTCCACCCTGCAAAGAAATTATTCGATGAAATGGTAGTAGTAGCATTTTGAGGACATTTGTGCTCAGAGTAAAATGGCAGAAAGAGCTTTTCTTGGCTCATTCAGCTGATGAATATTAAAGGTTCTGAGTGGACAGATAACATTATGGATGCATGACAAGATACAGAAAGAGGGAAACACAATATAGAACACTTCTCTAGCTCTTCTGAAGCTGAAGTCTGTCAAATGAACTATACTACTTGTGAGAATATACTTTTAAATAATCCTAGGTTTTGTTCAGGAGCACAATACCTACAAGACTAACTCCTTTCAGTCACAGGTACACAATGCAGAAAGAAATAATCAGAAAAAAAGAAAAGGTTACTCAATTTTCAGAGTACAGCTTAAGCTTTAGACAAGCCCATTCTAGCTTTGGAGCTCTCTYTTATTCCTATTGGAGTCAGAGAAAGTTATCCTAGAGACACCGATGAAATGACTAGCTTTTACCCATTATCATTGCTTGTTCTCCCTCCAAAGTTGCCACAATGTGACAGATGCACTCAGTGGCATTAGTCTCCACAAAGTGTGCACAGTACTACAGTAATTCATTCCAAAATTTTTGTGAACTTTGGTTGACAGGAAAAATCATGCAAATGTCTCTTCTGTGTCAGTTATTAACATCTACTATTTCTTAGCAGCTTTTAGAAATTAATGTTTACAACAAACTGCTCCTGCATATCAGACACAGAGCACTGTTAAAAACAAAAATCTGGAAGTATAATTGTATAATAAGGTATTTGGGTTCAAATAAGACTCAGACCAAGAGATTAATACATGCTGCAATGCTAAGTAATGCTAAGCTGTATTGATTTCCAATTGCTCACAGTATATACTGTCACTGCTTTATACATAAGCACTTTAAAGAGAAACTGGGATCATGGACCCAAGAAACAAATGCTACCCAAGTATCATAAAAAAGAGGACTTTTAAAAGTGGAAGAACAGAGAAGTTAACTGAAGTATCTTCTCTACTTGAAATAAAACTAATTATATATATATTCACCTATATTATAGAGGTTCACTGAATCATTTCATCTACGAAAATACACTGAGAGAACATTTTTATCAGAGATGACAGTTTGTCCCAGGGAATTGTAATCTCACAAAATCCCATTTATCATCTTTGATCTTTTTTCTTGCTATGCATTTGTCTGAGATGCTTAGATATACATGCAATCTGACTCCTTTTCCAGAGTCCAATTTATGACATAGTAGAACAGGATTCCTACACTGATGCCAAGGAAAGCAACGCCAAGTTCACAGACTGATTGACCACATAGCTTATGGGGGAGAAACAAGGCCTGGCACTGCTATGTGAAAGGAAATTTGTTTGGGAACAGACCAAATTCTGTTTGCTCAGGTAAGCCTCTTACCAGACTGAACCATACAATTTCACTTCTTGTTAGGAAAGGAATATAGACACAAACACAATAGGATCTTTTTAATTAAAATACTTACACATTTGCCGAAAAGTGGCATATTTTGCTTTAAAATGAGGAACTGCTCTGCTGTTGGAAGACTTGTGCACCTCCCAAAGTTGATAATCACTGAAATGGTAATAGCTTATTCATGGTCAATGATGTTCTTCACTGCTGTATTGCCATTATGCCTAGTAATGATTAATATTATTAAATGAATGATGTAACTTCACATAGCTAGTAAATCTACCAAGAGACAATCACCTCCAGTTATGGGGAAACCGTGTTCTACAGTCTACTAATTCAGAGTTATGCCAACCAGAAACTGATAGAACAAGTGGTTTAGCTCAATGTAAACAAAAGCACTCTGCTCTTAAAATCTAGAGTATTTCCCGTGCATACATCAATGAAGTATGCAGGTGCCATGTTTTTAAAATCAATAGCTAACATCAACTCCAGCTCAGTGGATTAATTCCTTCCAATGCTGTTTATCCCATTTCCTAATGAGACTGAGTTACAACTCCCCAAAAATATTTCTTCTAAAACACTAAAATTTCTTTACATTATCTATCTACTTGCTTGTATTTTGTTTGTCAAGGTAACATCTGATACCTAAGATAATAGCAGACAAATACTACACTGCATTTAACTTTGAACTATTTCTTCTTTTTGTTTAGTGAATAAGGAAGAATCCAGAGTGACTTTAGGTTTTTGTGTTTAACACGAATGGTCTACTGGCTTAGCACTTAAATTCTTTGACTTTTCCAACTAGTAATGTTGTTTATTCAGGTACTGATTAAATATTTTTTCCATAATTGTTGAAAAAGTAAAACATGAAAACCAGGCAACCAACTTATTTACACACCAAATGCTGGAGGGTGATCTCCTGAAAAATTTGTTAAAGCTCCTAAAGCTTTCAGCAAAGCCTAGGCTGCTGAGATGAGAAACATCTGAATCTACTTAGCACTTTAGGTGGAAACCATAAGGAGCAAAGAAACCTTGAAAAATGTTTGGCTTTCAACTTCCAGTATTTGATTTCGCAAATAGGGAGAGACAAAGTACAGCTTTAAATCACAAGTGTTCCTGAAGCATTCAAATGTTGAGTTTTGTTTTAGATTTCTGACTTTAGAAGTCAAACTCATATTAAACCTGGAAAAAAAGTGAACACAATCAAAGGGTTTCTAACTCCCTAAGGTCATTTTTCAGCTTTAGAGATAATCTAATGCTTTCTATAGGCTGAGCAGTACCTTACTCTGGTAGCAGTTGCTTTAAAAAAAAAACCCACATTTTATAATAAAGTTTACTCAAGTTGAATGAAGATTTTGGCAACTGACTCAGTAAAATTGGAGGCCTACTGCAACAGGTTAGTGAATTGTATGCCAGAACATGCCAGTCTCCAGAGGCTCAAACTTTTTAACCAAGTTAAGCAGAAAACTGTTAAGGATAGTAATTTGCTGTATTTAAGAATATTTATGATGTAACAACCAGAAATCAATTAACATGTACTTGGAATTTTCCCTACTTTGACACCTCAACATATTGTATCACAAAAATCAGGTAATTAAGCAATTCAATGGGAACCATTTCAACAAACGTGTCCATAACATATTGCAAGTTAAAATTAAAATTCAGGTAATTAGAAATGGAATATTTTAAATGGAATATTTTAAAAAGTCAATCACACTGACATTCAAGAATAAATTGCAAGATATTACTGTTCTTGTGATTTCAAATCTGTACTTCACTTTGCTTTTAAATAACTTGACTACCATTCTCATTTTCTGCCTCTAGATTTGGGAAACTGTTTTCAAAAATATCAAGTAAAAGTTACAATACATTTCTAAGAGGGTCTCCTCTGCCATTTTGCTCTCAGCACAAATGTCCTCAATTTGTATTAAAAAGTTGTTTTAATGACAGCTTACGACTTTAAATATGGTATTTGGAAGACTTGCTAAAAATTCCTTGGCTCACAGCAAATGGCAATACAGCTAATTCATTCCTTTCGCAGAATCACACAAAATCACAGAACGGTTGAGGTTGGTAGGGACCTCTGGAGATCATCTAATCCAACCCCCTGTTCAAGCAGGATCACCTAAAGCACGTTAGACAGGATCATGTCCAAGGGGGTTTTGAGTATCTCCAGAGAAGGAGACTCTGCAACCTCTTCGGATAACCCGTTCCAGTGCTATCCTTTATCATTCTAAAGGATATATACTGAGCATCAAGCACAATATAGTGTTTGTCTTTTATACAAGACCTTCAAAACAAGAAACTTGTAATGGACATAGATTCTATGTCACACATAAGAAAGACCTAAATCCATTTTTGCCCCAACCCCTTTCAGTCACCTCTTGGAGTATAGCACATTATGCCTATATCCTAGTTGTTATCAGTCTTATCCTGAAACTCAAGCTTAACGTTACCACCTTTTGGAATCTGGAAACTTGTTACAGCATTGGTGAAAAATTCCAACCGTCCCCATAAGGGGACTTCGTCTTGCAGCAAACATTCTTCTTGTAGTATTTGGTTCTACAGGCCATTACTACAGTTGTAAAGCACTTTGAAGCTTAAGGTCCTCAAACTCCCTCCCCCTCTCCCACAACCCTATTTCAATATGAATTACCTTGTATTCGTGTGCACACACACACACACGAAACTTTGACGAAAAAGGCTTATATTCTGACTTGCCCTTCTCTCCCCTCAACAGATATTAATTTATTCAGCTCCTCTGTGCTCCTCAGCTTTCCACATAAAGAGAAGACCAAATTTTGAGAAAATTTTCTAGTGTTTCAAATTTATTCAGAACAGATCACAAAATCAGTAAGGTTGGAAGGGACCTCTGGAGAGGAGGACCTCTAGTCCAACCTCCCAAAGATTTCCTGGTGTTGGTTTCACTGGGGCTTGAATCCTAGACCTTCAGCATGTAAAGTAGACGTGATAACCACTACACTATCCCTCTACTGATTAGGAGCCTTCAGAATTCAAGCCTGGCTTAGAAGGGACAGCATTCTCATAATCACTTTGCCTAATCTGTCCTCCTTACTGTCTAAACTCTCCATTAAAGCCAATGAGAACTTCCCCTAAATAAGTCTAGTTCCCAAAAGGTAACTAACTCCCACTACTTTCACTGGGAAATAAGCTCCAAAGTACTCATCAGTTGCCTAAACACCTTCAGATTTCCACTTGTCATCCTATCTAACACCTCATTGATTTCTAAGAATACTACAGTGCTTTCCTGTCACTCAAAGAATATTGCTAACCCAGAAGCTAAAAGTAACATTAAAAACTAGCTAAAGTCCTCATGGTCAACTAAGTTGGCAAGATCAGCTTTTAAATTTGGATCAAATCAAAAGAGCAGGTTAAAAAAAATACATGCTTAAGCAATAAAACTCATATCCAAAGCTATTACTGTCACWTAGCTAGCTAATAAACCAGGGATGCCTAGTAATTACAGTCACATGGTTAGAACACAAACTGCACCATAATTCTACTGATGTCTCATTTGGATTAGTAATGATATGTTTTAGTCAGTAGATGGTGCTGCTTCTTTCTAGCCCTTTCCACCAATGTAACAGTGTATGATTAGGTACGTATATTCTTACATTTTCATACATTTGCAGAAAGACTGTGTCTGTGTATCTATGTCTTGGTACACAGCCAAACAAGCAATCAAAAGGAAAGCTGTCTTCCTGTATCAGCATATCTAACAAAAAACAAATTTCGAACCTTTTAAATAGGGAACAGGGCAGAAAGAGATGCTCTCAAAGAGTGCCTCTGGAAAGGGAAGATTTAAATACCTAATGGATTCCATATTTTTGCTATCTCTGAACCACTTTTCATATAAAAAAGCAAATCACTAATTGCAAAGATAGAAGCATCACTCCTCTATTTACAGGTGTGGCTTGCAGCCCTCTAAAGCTCCTATACCCAGGCCTCTGATTTTGTCAGTTTATCATTCAGACGGGGAGGTGAACAAGAAAATCCTGCAGAAAATTATTTTCTTCCTAACCAAATCAATATGTTATTGCATCACTAGTGGGCAATGGCATACTGAAAGTGCTATCTTTTGTATGACTGGTAAAACCAATAGCCCTAAACTGTTGCTATCATTGGCCCAATACAATTTAGATTAGTAACTTCCTACCTACTCATATTCCATCCCACTTTCCAATATTACTTACCATTTTTTATCCTCAGCACTACTTCTGTTGTTTTACATTGCTACAGAATTCCTGGTTTTCACCTCTATAGATATCTAGTTTCAGAAAGAACTTTAGATAATGGGAGCAAGATTTAAAAATGTGTTTCTGAATCCTATTACATGCCTATATATACACATTTATGTAGCTAAATGTTTTTGTTAAACTCCTATTTGCATTTAATAGTCAGATAATTAGCCCTGGTTTTATAAGTTGCAATAGATGGCCACCCATATTCTAGTAAATCTGTGTGTATCTTAGCATGCCATCCAAGTCTGTGTTACTTGCTTAGCTTGATTAGCAACAAAAGACTTTTGGTGCTAGAGTAGTATGAATTACCTTGAAAAAACTTTGAATACTATTACTTCTTTTGATATATTACTACATTTCTGATTTGCAGGCAAAAGAGATCACATAAAATGAACTGATGTGAAAATCTTGCAAGATTTGCTCTTAGATGTTAGGACTGATGTGCTGGCCAGAAGCTACACAGGAAGATACATCAGTTTCACATCCTCTGCTGTTTTCTAATTCATGGGTGAATTTAAGTAATCTGGCTGCTCTATTCACATAAACAGTACATAACACTTCCGTTGAGTCCTGTACTCTGATCAGGTTTTTTTAGATATTTCACACATATGGAGAATGCAATTTATATTAAAGCTTATTTTTGAAGATATTTGATGTTACAACAGATTTTTGATTTAGTAGAGCGATACAGTAATATACTAAATTCACAATACAAATGTATACTTACATCATTCAATCACAATGACAACGTAATCACCATTACTGGTCTCTATAATATGCTTACCATCATGACACTGAGCATCCCTAGTCGCCAGGAAGGAATACATGGATTGAAGCCAGCTCAAGCCCATTGCTCTCTTCAAAATTCCTTGTGGAGGTTTTATACTTTATGTCTGGCTGAGCCCCGTATACACTTGTCCCATGCTGGTCTGGCTAATGTCAGGGAGACATTCACATTCTTTTGATCAACTCCTGAAGAAACACTTACACCTTCACACCTGGCACCTGGTCCAATTAATGGCTATTGCTACTTATCTCAAACAAAGGTCACCACAGGCCCCCTTTGGCTTGAGATAAAGCCAGTTCTCTGTGCAAGAACTAAGTTGCTGCTGCATCCTACATTGTTCCAGAACTTCATGGGCACCTCAACCTCTGAGTCTTCTTCCTCTTGGGGATATTGGTTGGTCACAACCTCAGTTTTTTACTCCAAGCTTGGAGTAAAGGCCTGGATCTTGGCAAGACTATAATCTATGAGATTTTTTTTTTTTTTTTTTGATTGGAACAGAAAAAGTGTCAAGATCACCCGTTCACTTTGTTTTCCTCTTGACAGCTATAACTGAAATCTAAAAGTAGAGGTGTACAGAAAAAGCAATGAAATAAAGATTTTAAAATGGTCCAGAAGCTCTAAAAATCAGTTTATTCTCAATATATGTTTAGAAAATGAGTGATTTGTTTCTCATTGTATCCACGTGTTCATCCACACAAGTCTATGCAACGTTTTCTATGACACAGCAGAGAACCGTTAAGGCAATAAAAACAAAAAACAAGCCATAAAACAAAAGAATCCACAACTTCACCATTTTATTCAGACAGTCTTATTATATTAATAAGGGTAATAAATACTACTTCAATTATATTCATTTGGTCATCATCAAAAAAATTGCAGATGAGTATAGCTTATAAGACTGCACTAAAATGCTGTCATATAAATGATGCAACTGCCCCTCATTTCTTTTTATTTCATACAGTCCATAAGAAGGAAGTATTAACTCTAAACTGTATGTTAAACAATGCTGATGAGAATTTCAATGGTCTGGARAATAAACAAAGGATCAAGAAGTTAGGCAGGATAGAAAAGGAAGTAAAAGAAATGGCTGTTATGGAATTTTATTCAAATACTACCCTATCAACCAGTCTGAGTAAAGAGGTGCAGTTCTTCTTTTCAAAAGGAAAATACACTTTTTTGATAGATATATTCCTTATGAAATAACAGCTGTGTCTGGCAGAAAAATACTGATTAAAAAGCCAACTTGAAAGTAAGTGTTGGCACTCTCTAACATTGGTCTTGAACAAAACATTTGAAAGATTATCTTTCAGGCGAAAGGATACATTCTCCAGCATTTGTTTGTTTGACAGTTGCAAAAATAATCTTTTAGTAAAGGAAAAAAGCTTGGCATGAGTGCAAGCACATATTGAACTGGGAGCCTGGATGGAAGCCGCTGAGTTATTCCATGCCAGGATGTTGGTAGTTAGGGCTTGAAGAAGATATTTTAGAAGAACTAATTCCCCACTTTTGATAGCATTTCAATGCTCTTTCCTTTTAGGTTTCTATTTGAGGCCGTTTCACAAATGCTCACATACATCATTGTTACCATAATATTCCAGCAAGAGAGCAAAGTTATTGCTTTACTGCCATGGAAACATGTGATCAATCCCCTCCTTCCATCATTACGTACACTCTAGCTCTACTAATAGTTCATTGTTCTRTTCAAGTACTGGCACAGACCTATAGGAAATGCCAGGAGAGACAGTCTAAATATCCTTAAACTAAAACCATAAAAATACCCAGGAAGCTAATTCTATATTTTCAGCAAACCCAAAACATGTTGATGCTCTAAGCATACAATTTATAAACCCTCTGATTACACAATTGTTCTTTTTTATAACACCAGCTAAGAAAGCTGAAGTCATGCTTGCTAATTTGAGTTTAAAAATTCGCATTACTGTGTGTCACACTCCATTTTATTCATCTGTCTGTTCACACTGCAGGAGCATTCTAAGGGTTCCTCCTGTCTCAGCCCCAAAATAGCAGAGCAAACCACAAGTGTGTATACATATACATACAT
This sequence comes from Rhea americana, assembly GCF_003343005.1. NCBI lineage: Eukaryota > Metazoa > Chordata > Aves > Rheiformes > Rheidae > Rhea > Rhea americana. Next base: position 1,415,827 of record NW_028185816.1, read on the forward strand.
GCATACATATATATATATATATATACACACACACACACACACACGCATATATATAAGAAAAAGGAGATCTGCACTATGAATCATTTTTTAAGGAACTGTTCAGCTAATAGGCAAATGTATCTCATAAATTCCATGTTAACTGCACAGAGCTCAGTGGGGTTATACTCATACTGAAAGCACCCCTCCCTTTTTTAAACCATATACCTTTTAAAAGGCTTCCTAATTTTCCTGATTTTCAACGGAACTTGACAGAGACTTGAAAAAAACCTCAAAAGACTGGAAAATGGTTCAGAAGTTGAAAGAGCTAACAGAGTTTGTAAGATGGGCTGGCATTTGCTTATAACTGATCACAGCCTCCACCCAAGGAGTCTCATTTATCTTTTTAGAGAGGCTGTCGCTACAGGTAAATAATCTGACGCAAAAGAACATTATAGAACAAGAACATAGTTCTTATCTCTACAATACTTTTCTAAATTTTAGCTGTTTTCAACTTCTTGATGAGACAAAATTTTGCAACAGAGAACGAAGCTTAAAATAATTAACAGAACTGAGGGACTAGTATTTGAGGAAAGAATTAAAATATATATGTATGCAAAGAATAATTAAGTGGGAACAGCAAGGCAGAGGCAGTGCTGCTAGTCCAGCAAGGCAGTGCTGCTAGTCCACCAGTGCCTCCTAGAAGGTGCAGACATGACAAGGCTGTGGAATAAATTAAGAATGTAACACAAGAAAGCCATACTGGGCAAGGCCAAAGACCACCCAGCAGAGCATTCAACAGTCAACACCTTAGAAAGAGCAGAAAAAAAAGGCAAGGATAAATTGATCCTACTCCTGTAYAGCATTCTTCAAAAAGCTCTGGCTCAGAGATTTTTTTTCTTTCAGTTTTTCAGGTATGGATTCCCCCTATCACATTTTGAACTCCTATAAAATTCAACAGCCACCATATTCTGTGAAGCAATGTTCCAGAGTTTAATATATTACAAGGAAGCATAAGGAGATCTACAGAACCAAATTAAGCTAAATGCATTTTAAATGGAGTGTGAAACAACGGCAACAGGTGGTATTAGACCTTTGCCCAAGAACACTATGAACATTCTGTAGAGAGTTGCATACCTCTAATAGTGACGACATACTAACAAAGAGCCTTGGGGGGAAAAAAAAACTATTTTCAATAATAGATTTCAAAGGGCTTTACAAAAGTTATGTGTGTATGTTGTGTGTGCTACTGCTGTAATACTGTAATTCTGTAATAATAAAAAAAAGATCTGCTACAGTCAACAGACCAGTTGGCCACAAGGGCATTTTCTATCTCTTTGAATTATTGTTCTGTCGCCTTGCTAAACAGCTTGATTTTCTCGTTGCTGAAAAGTAACTCCAAATAAGGTAACGATGTCATTATTCTCATTAGGAAGAAACACTGCTGAATATAAGGAGTGCCTAGTGGTAGCTAAACATTTACAGGTCCACCACCCCTTGACACTTCCTTTCTTTAAGCATCTAGCATTTTATGTTTTCTGGGGTGCTTAAAGTGCAGCATGAAAAGTGAAAGTGAAAAACGTCTACATTAAAAATTGGATGTGAAAGTCCATAAATTGGTTTAAATTTCTATAAAGCTTAATGAAAAGCAGTGTTCAAAGACAACAAATACATTATTGTTCTGATTTTCATTATGTAGTTTAGCAACAAATAATTAAGAATCTAAAGAAAAAAAAAAAAGAGTTGCAGTTCTTAACTACGTATCTACTGTAATGGCTTACTAATGGGAAGAAAGCTATGCTAGATCATAAACTATAAATCCTAAAATCATAAGATTGAAAATACAGAAGTAAAGGTATTACTGACTACCTGATCAGGAGAAAGCGACTGCATATAAACTAGTAGAGGAAGTTAGACAGGCAACAATAATATTACATAATCGTAGCAACCACCATATAAACTGGAAAAAAAAAACATATCCAGGCTTTATGTCTAAAACCAATTTCTTCACACTTTCAATGATGTAAATGATGCTCAACCAGTTCAAAAGCACCCAGAAATACAGATTCTTCTAGTGTGATCTTAGATATTTGTAGATGAAGATGGAAACATTAAAGAAGAGACAGCACGTATACTCTTCAAGATCACCTTAGATCTTTCTAAACACACGTGTGCACACACACACACACAGAGAGAGAGAGAGAGAGAGAGAGAGAGAGAGAGAAGTTAAATTTAAATAAATCTGAGAGACTAGATTATTGGCAATGGTCTTCATCTACAATAAGAGGTGTGTTCCTATTATTCCTTGCTCTAACTCAGACTACGTGGGAAACTGGCTGTCCTACCTTTCAGGAGGATGTCCTCATTATTAGTCTCCAGTTCATTTTTGCACTAAGAATCAGTCTTTTCCACCATACTTTTGATGTAAAACTTCAAATTAGGCTCCAGAAGCTTTCCACGTAGAGTTTTATCCGTTATTGTTGAAAATTTCAATTTAGACAAATTTGGTAGTTTCTAAAAGAAAAAAGAAAAAAAATGACTACTTACAGTTCATTTGGTTTAAAAAGTTGTATTACTTGATACCATTAATAACATATAAATAGCTACTAAACATCAGATGAGATTTAAGAATCTTGTACAAAGTAGACTATCTACATAACAAGAAACAAGACAAAAGAAGAATTAATTCCATTTTATAGATGAACAACAAACTCAGAGAGATTGAAGTACTTGCTGAAAGTTATACATAAAACCTATGGCAGAAAGGAAAATGGATTAAAATATAAGGCCAAAGTTAACCCCTCAATCAAAGTTGAAAAACAGCAAAAAGTTGGTAGGTTATGACAATTAACAGGCAAAGCAAAGAATCCAAAGAAACTGAGGAACATACAGCTAAATAGAAACATTATTTCCTCATATCACAAAGAGGGACTTGCAGATGTACTAGACCTGCTAGATCAGCCTGGAACGAAAACAGAAAATATTCATAAATGAAACTTCCGTTCTCTGAGATTAGAATCACCTTTTACACTAATTTTTTCAAGCATTTGAGCTAGTACAACTCTGTTATTCAAATACTCACATGAAGCAAAAGTTGTATCAGTTATCTGAAATAATTTAGTATCATTTAGTATTTCAAATAAATACTTGCCTTTTTTCATTGTTGTTTTACTTTGTGACCATTTAAATTAAAAATATATATTAAAATTTATCCAAGATATAACATACACTTTTTTAGCAAATATTACAACCTCCAAGATCTACTCCTGAATTATTTAATTCACAAGATCAGGACTATAATCTGCTAGCACTCATCTGTTGACTAGCCTGCAATTAGATTTCAGAAAAAGCAGGCATATTTTGCTCATCCCACCATCCCACCTCTGAAATAATCTCCATAACTAGTAAACATATGATGCCCAGAATCCATTAATTTCTTAAGCTGAAGCTTCCAATTTGCTGATTATTTTCTTGCACAAAAGTTATCTGGAAACAAAAAAACACCAAGCAAACAATATAGAAAATATCCATGAGTTAAAACCCACCACAGATATGACACACTCATGTTAACACTCAATATTATTTCTTAATTTTATGGTAATACAAAACCACTATGGAGTTGAAAAAGGATAAATAACATGCATTTCTACATAATTGGTATATAGAGTAATTGCATACTTATTTGTGCCTGTAAACAAAATCATAAACTACACAATTTTCACTCTGTGTAACTGCAGAGATAGTTTTACACTAGAAAACAATCCACACCAAAATTTTCAGAAAATCAAATTCTCTATAGCCAAGTATACATGTGTGCATCTGTATGTACACATATACTATACACACATATTCTACAAAGAATACAGCAAATACTTCTTTTACTATGTGGATTTTACCAAATCAAGTAATACAGGGTTTCAACATTAATGTCCTGTCCCCAAACCCCACCTGCCAAATAATTTCAACATGAAGTTCTATGAACTGAAAATAGAATCTCACTCTTTTAATGTGCAGGAATTTTATTTCCTTGACAGAGTTCATCTAGTCCTCCACACAAACCAAGAGGTCTGTTTATGAAATCTGCAGTTATAAGGAGAAAGCCTTTATAATAATGTAATAGTAACACTATCTTCTTAACCTCTACAACACTGAACAGAATGTTGTATCTACCATTTGCAACTGCAATCATCGACCAGCCTGGGAAAACCAAACTAAACCAGAACACAGACAAGCCCTTCTGCAACTCCTTATAATTTTCAGAAAACTTTCTGATTCACACAAAACATTTTCGGTTTGGTAATTTGTATACCACACGCCACATATTCACACCACATATATGATCCTAAGTACTGCATAAGAAGCTTAGATTACAAGAAAATTTGATAATTATCCAGCATTTCTGAGTTTTTTGCATCATAATGAAGAATAGAAAAATTCCAGTAAGCCTTAGACATTTTAAGGAACACCTATGTTCCATGCAGCTCTGTTTTACAACCTTTAACACAATTGGTTTTCCAAAGTGTATGAAGAGAGGCATAATCTGATCAACAAAGCATTGCCTTTTGAAGCTCTTTCAACTGATACTAGTCTGCCTCTACTTTCAACGTAGTGGAGCTTTTGCTAGATCTACTCTAAATTATTAAAATAATAACAAAGGTATAAAGTTAGGATAACCAGATATTAAATGATGTTTGCAGGATACAGTTGCATTGGAAAGCGTTATACAAACACTTGAATTCAATGCAGAAAAAAGCATTTAAGTATGCCTGTAACCTTAACAAGTATTTGCTCTTATTTTTACCTACGGAATGCCTTTTTTTTTTTTTTTTTTTTTTTTTTTTTTTTTTTTTTTTTTTTTTTTTTTTTTTNTTAATATGCTTAAGTCATTGTGGTGGGTAGGGTCTTTGATCTTCACTTGTGCAGGCTGTAAAGAATATACCACTTTTGCACACCAGTGAGTGCTGAGTGGCCCTCGTCTTTAACTTAGAAGTTGAGCCAATGTGTATATATATTTCACACATATAAATGTATCTACACTTTGCCAGGGGCAGGTGACACGGGTAGTTGTTTTGTGCCCAACTTTAGTTAGAAGATCACTGATCTTTTAAAATAGGCTTTAAATACCTGCATTTTCAGCTCTGAACCTGGCTGTGGAAAATGCTAGACATTTATATTCTTAAGAAACACAGTAAATATGAGAGAATGGCAAAACTGTTTGCAAATCAATAAAAATCTTCGGTAATATTCTATAGTTGAATAGCTACCAGTGTTCACAATCCAGATATTAGAATTAATAAATTCAATCGCAAGACTCCTACTGGTTTTAATGAGATCAGGATTTAGTGCTTTAAAACAACTGGCCTCTTTTCACCCTCATGAGAAATGTCATTCATTATGTGGCATTAAAACTGTGGGTGGTATAATGTCTGTTCTCTGCATCATTCTACTGCATGTAAACTGTAGCTTAACACCATGCTATAACAGTTCACACACAGTAAAATTTCCTGAGAAGGAGCTGCAATATGAAGGAGTTAATATTTTACATTGATGCTGATTATTTTCATATGACAACATAAAGAATTACAGTTAAKATCTGCCTTCTTAACACTGAATAGCAATTCTGTAAGAGTATGAAGGCAACGCTGCACCTGAAGGCATAGTCTGACTTGCTGTGTTCAGTGTAGGAGCATTTTTTTAATGTGTTTACGATTTCTGCAAGTCTCATGTTTTCTTTCTTCTTATAACCAAGTAAAAGCTATAAAAATCTTCTTAAGAGATGACAGAGAAAGAAACACGGAGCATTTGCACTTCCTTGTGCAACTGAAGGATGAATGATCGATCAGGACCGAACAGGACCATTCCATGTAATTGAGAAACATCTAGGGGACAACACTAAACATTCTAGTGACCAGGATTAAAATCTAACAACTCATTGTTTTCAGAAAAGAACAAGATTATTTAAACTAAACTACTATTTAACTATTTTTAAGAAGGGTAGGGGAAGGAAGGGGGAGCTCTGAAAGCCAACTTGACTATAGCTCGTCTGTAAAGAAATAAGCATTTAGGTAAGATTTTGCTCTTGGATGTTTCAACTCAAGAACTCTGCAGTTCTATAATCCAAGTAATGAATAAATACTGGTTTGTTTTAGAAGAGCTGCTTTAGCTACCACTACAGGTTATCAACTTCAAAAAAAA
>NW_028185816.1:1422652-1455582 GCF_003343005.1 Rhea americana
CCCCCCCCAAAAAAAAATCACTTACTAAACTAACACTTACTTAATGACTACTTAACATTTAAGATGCTTGTGTGGAATCTGCTTTATCTCTGGCTCCGTTCAACCAAACACATAATTGCACTCACTGAAGAAGAATTTCACATGGCCATGTTCAGGCTCTTCATAGGAAACTCTGCTTAAAAGTAAAAATCTTTAAGATTTTCAAGTTCTAAACACAGGGAAAACATTACTCCTGTGGAGTATTTCCATATACAACGGTACATTTTGCATATTACAGAGCCATGTTCATGCCCTAAATGTAGCCAGAACAGCTAATGCCTCTAAAGTGTTAGATACAGAAAGAGAAGTTATTCATATAGGACACACAAGAATTTTTATTCAGAAGGAAATTCACAGCTCATATAGGAGAAAAACCATTTTCTTCTATTAGTGTGAGCCAACATATCTACAAGAAAGAACATCACAGATAACGTTAAAAAAAAAAAAAACACAGCAAGCCCCAGCTTGTTCCACATTTTCATGCTCCTTCTTACTTTAATTAAACGCAGAAGCATTAATAAAGACTGAGAGACAAATATGGCATGAGATCTCAGAGGCTCAAGGTTCTGCAAAAAACTTGACCAAAACACATCGCAGGGCATTTCTTGTATATTTTATTATGTCTTTAGCAGCACAATCATTCCCAATTCATACCTGGCAGTATAAAGAAGAAGAGAGTATCTAAAAAATGTTGCAACAGGATCATAAACTACAGGAAAGGCTAGCTTTTCAGCACAGACCGCCATTCTGGAAGAGCCCAGCACCATCCTCTATGAGGCTGAATGCACAACATAAATCCCCTGCTGCCTCTTTCTGAATGTTTTCACAAGTAGCATCCTCTTCCTCTCTTGAATCAAGAGCAATCAAGTCCATCAAGACTGAGGACTGGAAAAGTGGGATAATGGCGGTGCTGTAGGCAAGCAGCTGAACTCTTTAACTCGTAAGCGGGTGATCTGCTCTGACAAGCCAACCTCCCTTCACCTGATGGCCCTGGCGAGCCTTCCAGCTCCATAGCAAATATTCTCAAATTCTAATACAAAAGAGCTCTATTTTCTTTAGTTTGCACAAATTTTATGTAAGAATCAAATCCTCCCCAAGTTGTAAATAAAGTACTTAGTATGTCTGGCTTGCTACCTCTAGGTATTTCCTCTTTCAGGGAGCAGAATTTTTTCCTCCATTCCTCCCTCTGAGGCCCTATCTCTTTCCACATAATACACAAAAAGCTTATTGCTTTTCAGATTCGTTTCAGCGGGCACAGAGACAGAAATTAGACATTACCTTGCCAAATACTGTAAGTGTCTAAGGTTTTTACACCATTTAGTGCAACATCACTCAAGAGGTTCTTAGAGAGATACACAGAAGGATTCAGCACCATTTACGTGTGAACTTTTCACTTACACAGTAAAATCCTCCCAGCAATGATCATCTTCAAAGTTGCTACCCTCTGATAAGCCTAAGTCCTTGGGCAAAATCATCTATGACCTCTAGCTAATTCCAAGGGACTCATCAGTAAGTATTAAACACTGACTTTATTTACAGAGACCGCTGTACCAATTCTTAGGCCACGTGATACAGCCTTTTCACAAAGCAGGAAGGTGACCAGTATCTTCACTATGCATCGGCTGCACTGGCAAATTGAGCATCAGTAAATTCTTCCCTCTCGTGATCAGATTTAACATACATCATTTATGACACGGTTTTGGCAACTACACAAAGGACTTCATGTTAGAAAGTGAGGACTAGAAAAGCTAGGCAAAGAAGAAGAAAGAAGAGGTTTCCTTGCTAGTTTTTCATTGGATGCAAGTGGTATCTTTTATATAAACACAGATTTGCTATTAAAAAAAAATGCTTTCTGTAAAACGCAATTTTTTTTTCACTCCCCAAACATGGTAAGTGCTTTATGACCCTGACAACGTTACCAATCTGTAACTATTCTACAGCTAATGGCCTGTTTTAATAGCTTGTTTTATTACCTGGATATATCAGACAGCAAGTTGTTCTCACAAGATATTTGCTAAGGGAATATGGGATCAGAAAATAAGTTGAGCTTCACAAAATTGCTGAACAAGTTCCTCCCCTCCCCAGTGAGGATAAATATAGACAATACGGAATAGGCAATTATACAAGGGATCTCATAGATGAATATACGTTGATTGTGTTTTATTTTAACTTGAAAAACTGAAGCAAACAAAAAATACCCAGATACACAACCATGACTCTAGCTGCTTGGTCCGAACACACCTTTTCCTTTAAGCACCCTGATTTTGCTCCTCACAGATCGGCTTCCGATCAGCTTGATGTGGCTTTCAGCCTACCTTCTGAGAGCCTGCAGAAAAACTTTCGCTAACTTCAAGATTTTGGAGACCCCAGAATCAGCCCCGCCACCGCCAGCGGATGTGCGGAGCCAGCACGAAGCGAGGAGTAAGGAAATCGGGAAACGCAGTGTACAAAGCAATTCCAATCGCCTACCGTCGCGTCCTCGCGTCCTCCGTCAGGCACGCGCTGAAAGGCAGCGAGCCGAGGGGATCCGCGCCCCAGCCRGGATGGCCACGGCCACGGCCAAGGGCCCAGCTGCGGCAGAGCTGGAGACCAACGCTCCCACAGCGCTGCCCGGGCAGGGGCGCGGAGCCGAAGCGGCCCACGCGAGGGCCGGCGCGGGGGGCGGCAGAGCCGTTAGGGAGGGTCCGCGCGGGGGGGCGGCAGAGCCGTTAGGGAGCCGTTAAGGCTCGTTAGTGCGTCACGGCTGCTCCCCCGCACGGCAGGTCCTCGCAGGGGCCCGGCTCCAGCAGGGACCTGCCTGGAGGGACCCAACAGCTGCGGGGCGCCGGGGGCTGCTCGCGGGGACAGGGGGGCGGCGAACCGGGAAGGGGAGCTGGGAGAGGGGTCAGGCAGCCCCGAGGGAGCAGGGACTGGCCCAGTTTTCCCTGGAGAGGTAGGGCGAGTCATTTCACTTCAGGATCCCTCTTTCGACCTTTACCAGGCAGCCTTGTTCTCCTGCTCCTCAGGTTTCGGGGCACTGCGCCCTCTTCTTCTGGAAAACGCACCCCTGTTAGGTAATGAAGGCGCTAACGGCCCTTCCCTGTTACCTTTTAGGAATGCTTACTCAAAGCACGCACTGCCACCTTTTCTTCTGGCAACCTGAATTTTTATCTGAATTTTAGCTCAGTGCCATTTGCTATGTAATCCTTTTACAAGCAAACCATCTCTAAAAAAAATCATTAGTTTGAAGGAATATTTAATATAAAAAATAATCAAATGAATCTGTCTGATGAAGACCAGGACAGTAAGATATTACACCCTCTGGAAGGGGTTACAACTCAGAATTAAATTTTTGAAGATCTGTTGCTTTTATTTACAGTCCTGTACTATTTACAGCAACATACTGGCATGCCATTGGTTGCTGTAGCTTGACACATATTTAAAAACCGTAAGAACAGATAAGGTCAAAAATGTTTCAATGTTTGTACATTAAAAAAAAATCAACTTCTGTTAATGAGAAAGGCAGTAGCCTTGGGAAAACCCAAACTACATCTTGCCCGGAGAAAACTTTTTCATGTTCAGAAGTAGCACGATGTCAATTCTCAATGAAAACAGCCTTATAAACAACACCTAAGTACAAATAAATGCTGCTTGGCTTTGCTTTTTCAAATAAAGTTCACTGTTTTCATTTTAATCATCCATTCTTATTATAGCACATTATATTAAAGAAAAATATTTTACGTGTTTTTAATTATTAGCAAATGTAACATGCTTGGAAATATTTAAGCATATAATTTCCAATTTATTATTGTGGCTAGGCCTATTCTTCAATCAAGGCAGCTTGGGGATTAAGAGCAGGGAATCTGCTGCCACACAGCTTAGCACGTACTGCACAACCCTGTGCAAAATCCACAGAATTCGCCCTGAGCAGAAACCTGAACTGCTTTGGCTTCTTTTAACCCAAAGGTGACTGAAGATACAACCATATTTTGCTTTCTGAACACCAGATTAATTTGTACTGTAACTTAACTTTTGCCTTTTGATCTCCACATTGGACTGGGATATTCTGAGCCAATAAAGGAATGGCAACAATTCAGATTTCTTCAGCTGAGCAGTCGTCTGCCCAAGGAAAGATGGCTCTAGGAGAAGGAAATATGTTTGCTTCTGTCCAGGAGCATCAGGAGCAAACTTTCTCCATTCGGACTGCAGGCAGGCCATATAAGCAGCAAATCATGCACACTGGATTTGAAACCAAACAGGAAGGTCTTCTCATATGTATGGCTGCCCTTCTCTTTTTTTCTGAGATAGACTAAACAAACTGCAGGACAGAACAGATCCTTATGTACAGTCAGCTGTGTCTCAGCTTAAATGACAAACCCCCATATATAGTTACTCCAACTAAGGGAAAGAAAATCAATTTAAATTCCTTTCTGGACATCCCCAAAATAGCTGTTGAAAAAGTTCTGGTCAGTTATACTTCTACAAGTCCAGCAACATAATTTCTTTCACATATCCTTTTRTGCATCAGGGAATACAAATAAAAAAAAAGAACCAAAAAGAAAAGGCAACTCTCCTATTACAGCCTAAGTTATCAGAGATGGGATTTATCAAACAACACTTGCAAAGTAAATATACTTGACACTTAGTAACTGAAGTAAAGTAAATATATAGGACCCAATAGTGTCATTTTTATGGAGTAGAATAACACTTTAGAGCATATGTCAAAAGTGAAATTTATTTAACTAAACAGAAAAGAACCATCTAAAACTGACAAGGGATATGAAAAAAGGTTGCTACAAAATATTTCAGATTCCTTACCAGGTACCTCTGAGGACTAGAAACTGTTACACCATCAAAGAGCATTATCATTCCACCTACAGAGACTCTTCATGTAAGGCATTAAAGTTACACTGCAAAGACTTCACTGTCTGCTAGAATCATTTTGATATTGTTTTTCCTATATTGCACCCTTCATACTTGCTCATTAAGTCTCAATACTTGTTTATAAAAAAAAGTCAAGCCAATGATAAATCTGAAGTTCAAATTTAAACAATGCATATGATCAAGGGAAAAAAAGAAAACATTGAATTCTCTCTCCTGGTGTGAACTCATTACTGTGTATTTACATAATGGCATTTTGAAAGCCACTGAAATGACACTCTGTTACAGAACCTCAGTGGTTTTCCTACATAAAATCCAGCAATTACTCTCACCAGGTAGATCAAGTAACCAGCAAGTGAGATGATCTGGCCAAATGAGTATGATAACGCTTTCTATGTCATCATAAATGTCTCTGGAGAGTGCCTCCATGTATGTTCATTTGTTTGTTTATTTTACGCTTTTCGTAGAAATGTCTTTTTGTAGCACAAGTATCTCATCCATATCTCACTTAAGACTTTTAGTTTTTATATGCAAATAAATGAGTTTTCATGCAATTTCACAGCTGTTAACCTGCAAGTAGTTAGTAGAGCCTGCAGCTGTAGAGCCCCATGTCACAGTTCATCACCCCTCTAGAACCTGTGGCATCAAGTGCAGATTTGAAGCTTATTTTCTTTGAAATTTTCTTTAAACTCATTGTGATTAGCGACTTTCCAATAAATGAACAAAATTAACTACATAGTTTTATTCTACAGAACACCTTCTGGAGGAGACAATTTCCATTTCAGACACTTGCACCCAACTTACACTCAAGTATCTAGCACTTTACATGAAATACAACCAAATTCAAAAACTGTTCCAAAAGATTCCTAATTATGCTTCAGGGAACGCTGAATTAATTGAATTAATTGTGTATGCAAGTCAAATTCAGTATATGCTTCTAAACATAGACTGTATCATAGTTATGGAAATATGACTTAAATGTCTGATTAAAGTTCAGAAGCAAAGGATACCCAGTGCTTCATTCAATATATCCCACAGATGAAAACAGCAAATAGACAGTGTCATGTCTTTGACACACAGAGGAACATAATGAAGAGCCACTGAGCTGACCTCAAGCTCTCTCTTCCTGAGCTCCTGTATGTCCCTAGCTCCAAAGTTGCCACATCATACTCCACTGCTGGCTTAATTTGGAGACTTGCACAGTGTCACTGCAGGATATGCAGTGCCTCTGAGGAAGCCAAACCAAAGGGGAGCAAGTGTGAAGACTCCGATCTACCAGAAAAGATGATTCCTATTGAAYCATCAGATTAAAATTTTCACAAACCAAATCTGTAGGAATTCAGAATACAGCTTATTAAACCAGTTCGTATTGTAGGGGAGAAGTTTATTCATTCTTTTCAATAATATCACTTGGTCAAACAAAAAATATTACCTATGTCCACCAAGCCTTCCATGATATCCTTAAACTACTATAGCTAAAATATTCTACTACTACAAAGTACATTCAACAGTATTTATTATTTTTTAAATCAGTTTACACTTCTAATATTATTAAGCATGTTAAACATAYGAGCATTTTTACTAAAATTAAAGTACAAGTTGGATGTATTCCACTAAATCCTATGAAATATCTCAGTTAAAAAATTCATAATCAAAACTCACTATTTGTTCCAGAACCAGACTGCCAATCAAAATAATGCTATTTAAAGAAAAGCACTTGTGATCACTTTAGAAAGTGCTTTAGCTGTTAGAATATCTTTATCTGCATCTAATAAATTCAGAAAGAATAATGAAGTTGTTTGCAGTTGCAATGCATGTATTCTTATTCCAATTCTTCCTAGCAAATAAAAGCAACCATTTTCAGTGTGAAAAAGGATCTGCTTCTTTGTCCTTTTTATATCCATATGTATTCTATTAAAACATAAATTTGGAGCTTTCTCTAAGCTACTCTTAAGTCGAATGAGTCTTTCTGGGTTATATCTACAAAGAAATTGAACTTGACTTCCCCTTTTTTTCATCCTTCACTTTCCTTTTTAAACGAGCTTTCTAAATTGAAAATTCTAGGCTAACATAGCTGTTTTAATTTTGACTTGGCACTCTAAATAAAACCGTCTGGAACAACTGGGACTTGAACCACATTCTATTACAGTTCTGCAGGTTACCCCAAAGCTCTACCCTACTTTATCTATATGTAATTGAAAAAAAAAATCAAAGCATCAAAAAGACAGAATTTGGTGATTATTTTCACTGCTATCTTCCTGGAGAGACGCTTTCACCCAGCCTGCATTCAATTCACACTGCAGTCCACATGCATCCTGTGTTAAAATGGGAAAGTCATTTTATTTCTCTTTCATTCCCCTCTTCTGGGAAATAGGGATCTAAATATGTAGAGTCAAGCCCTAATCTTGGTTGAGGTGTATTACCAATTACTAAGTCAGTGTAAGCTTCATATTAAGAAAAAAAGGATAAAAAAAAAGACATAGGGGTAGGCTTTAACATGTACTTACATCCCAAAATGCCACCTATTTAGGGACAATATGAATACTTACGGTAATCATATATTTCAGTGATTTGCTGATCTATGGTAGTCTTACTTTTCTTTGAGATTTTTTTAATTATTCCAAACGGAAACTAAAATCTCTCCTACTTACACATGTGCATACATTATGTGACCTTGAACACTTTATGAAAATTGACTTATAGCACTTGGATTTGATTTCCTTGTTTGGAATCTGTTTCAGCATTTGGAAGCACTCAGTGGTGCTTCCAGAGAATCCCCTTTATGGAGAAAACCATGAAATTTCTCAGATTTTACAAGAGTAGCTTACTTTTCCTACTGAATGACTTACTAACAATGTAGTTCATRTGATAAACAAATAGAATTAGAAGTTGATATTTTGCTCCACGATCAGTCATTTCATAGGCAAGCTATAAGGTGAAACACTTAAAAAAWTTTTTTTAAATCATGCTGTGGATGCTAGAACAGCAGCTCTTTTATTATGCATGGACTTTYAGAAGGACAAATTACATGCAAACACTCACAAGCAAGCCATGCAGTAAGCTATCAGAATTAAGCTATATTCAATATAATGTCCTACTGCAGGAAAATAATTAATCTTGTATTCAACATGATTACAGAGAACTTGAAATACTTTGCTGAGGAAGCCAAGTTTTCAAAAGCCTTTTCAATCAGCTCTATAACTAAAAAGAAAAGGAGCTAGAAAAGGAATTCACACCTGTGCCTTTGAGATGATAGCTGATCAAAATAACTGAATAAACAAAGCTGTACAAGTCAGATTGAATCACCTACTTTAAAAACATTTTCTAAAATAAATTCAACTCCCATTGTGAGGTTCATTAATGACATGCATTATTATCTCATTTAATTCAACATTTATTGGCTCATCATCTCTTGCTGCCTGCCTAGGGGTCAGGTTGCAGAGTTCTCCTTACACACTGGTGTYATTTTCTGCTCTTCCTTTTCTCCTTTTTTAAAGTTTTGAGGATCTAATTGTTTTTTCTTCCTGCCCGTTGCTGCCAGCTCTACCCACGCAGCTCCCTTGTGTGCCCCTTGCTCTCTGCGGGCGTTTGGGTGTGGTAGGCAGCAAACGCTCGCACAACTGGTGCTGCAAGCTAGCTGGCAGTCCACTGCACCTGGGCAGAGCAGCCCGGGGCCCCCGTTATCCCACCCTGCCCTCAACAAGGTTGTGCATCGTCGTCCCTGGGCACGCCAGCTCCCTCGCCACCTTGCTCAGATGTCAGCCAGATCATCACACTCGCCTTGCGCTTCCCTTCATGCTCTGCTGAGTAATTGCTTGGAATGACTTCAGCTCCCACTGTGACCGCCCCACGCTCCTTCACAGCAGGGCCTGTCTGCTCCTTCCCTCCCACTGCCACACACCTTGAAGTCGCATGCTGGCACTTTCGTTCATCAGAGATGGTTCCTGGTCTCCATCAGCCATCTGGCCCCAGCTCCTCTCTCCTTGTCCCTCCCCTATCAGATCGTGGATAGACACATGCACTCCATTTTCTTTACTCTTTTCTCTCCAGCATCTTATCTAGCAGCCGCTGAATGTCTCTCCCCCACAGTATCTGCTGATTTTACTCCTATGCTGCAAAGCCTCTTTGTCCCAATTCCTGCAGTTAGGCAGACCTCCACCTTTAGGCATTTGCTCTCTTCTCCTTACTTCTGTTATCCGTCTGGTTGAACAGCTATACTTCTCCCAATTTAAACTGACTCCCACAGTCACAAGCACCTTTCCAAAACTGCCTCTTCAAATCCACCCGCTGCTTATCACACTGCTGAGGATCTTTCTTGTTTCTTCCAAACATAAACTGACTAAATGGATTAACTGTTTCCTTCACCTCCAGTCACCTTCAGTTCCCTTTCTTCTTCCATGTTTCTTTCCCCACACAATGCACAAAAAGATTTCTCATCTGCTTTCCTTCTCAAATCCTTCTACTTGCCSCAGTGATCTTAGTCCACCTTACTCCTGATTTCTCTCCCACCCACTCTCACCTTGTCTTCAGGAGGGAAGGCTTTGTTCCGCTTGTACAACACACAACACTATGCCCAGTCCATGGTTAGATGCCATTACAGCAATCATCATAATATCTCTAAACTATTAGACTGGCTTAAAAAAAAACAGTCTTTATTTTCTCTGAAACAGAGAAGAGCTGGATTTGATTACTGTTTTAGATCTCCTACAAAAATATTATATAAAGCCAAGACAAACTAGGGTAGTTCATTACATGAATTTCTTGGAAATGTTTAGCATACGCTTTTGCAATCAGTACTCCCACAGAACGCTACAAAGAAATAATTAATAATAACCTCTCTTTGCCTAAGTCACTACATCATAAAAAGAAATGTCTTTCTGTATTTTTAAAAGCTTTGTGCTTTTAAAAATCTTGGTAAAAAAAATCTGTCCTGTTTCGTTGAGGCCAAGAACTGAACTATCATTGTATGCATTTGTTAGTAACATGCGTGAAACAACGCATCAACCATTAATACCTTAAATTCTACCTTAAAACACTTTCTGTTTAAAAAACAATCAAATGCAGTTGTCATGAAAAATAGTCAGACCACTGGCTGAGCTGTAATAACCTGGGCCACTTAAAGATCATCAGTAAGTTCAAGGTTGCTTTAGCAACTCACCTCTGACACCAGCAGCCCTGGCACAGCACTGGGCAGCCATGACGCTGTGGTGTCGGTCACCCTGAGCCACCTCAGTGGTGACCACCTGCTCTGCCCCCTGCGGCTCTCACTGCTACACAACTAGGGAGCTCTRCCTTGCATCAGCTCAACTATTCCTCTCATCGTTAGAAACCTGTTTCAGAAACATCCAAGATACACTGGTAGATCTGGAACAGATTTGCAACTCAGATCAATTATAGAGCTCTTTATTTTTCCTTGGATCTCTGATTTACAGTATTAAATAGCCACCATAACCAAGSTAATGCTTGTTCTTACTCAACAGACTATGCCTAACTCCAATTCCAGATGCAGTGCAAGAAGAAATGTGGTAAGAAAATTCACTCTAATTATGTTATGTGGTTCACACAATGACGTATCTAACAGAACATATTCAGACTATTTACACTGGCAAACATTAAGTATTGTAGTGCAACATTTTCTACTMATTACACTTAATACTTTTCTTCCTGAAATAATAGAAGGTGGTGTAGAAGAAGTCTGCAAAACAACAGCTAATATTATGAAAGCTTCATCATATCACACATGTCCAATTCATAATTGGAGAATACTTCTGACACAGGWTTGTTTCCTAGACACATACTGAGCTGTTTCCATACATCTATATATATGATCAAGAAGGCACAGCACCCAGGTTGGTAGTTAAGTGACATCAGTTTTATTACTGGTTTTGTCACTAACCTAAAGTCATTTGACTTATGTGCTTCTTTTCCCATTTTCTCACCCAACACTTTTGTTTTGTCTGTTTAGACATTAAAGCACTGTCAGTATGTGCAGAGAATATCAGTCCCAAAGGGACCAGAATTTTATTTGGGGACTAGAGAACTATTTTAATACAAACAACTCCCCCCTTAGGTATAGTTTACTTGGCAGGAGACTTTACACAGTATCTTAACTACAAGCTGAAAATTCCTCGACAGCTGGTGCTGGCATCACATGCACTCGAACACGGCACAAGTGAATGGTAACTGCAAGCGCTGCCAAGGGAAAAACATTCAGTACTGTCCCAGAAATGGTGGTAAAAACCTTTCTCCCATAGAACACACTTGCATTTTGAACACAGAAATTTGTTAAACTGCATTATCCTTTAATACACTAAATTTCCTTTCTGACTTTGCTGTCACTTATATATTAACTCTTTCACCAGGTATTTGTGTACCTCAAAGTAACCTTGTCCCAATACTTAATCAGCATCTAGGACTGCTACCACCACTTTCTTCAGGCAATACTTTCAGCAGGTTCCCTTGCAGACTAAGGAACTGAAAGAAGCAATTTATTTCCSAGWGAGAAAWAAATAAATAAATAAATAAAWAATCCTAGGGCTCTTCCTAAGGCATCTGGTATCATATTACCCACCAAACCTCAACAGCTGATGGACATGCAGGTGCTCTACTTTGCCTCAAGGCAAAGCTCAGTCCTGGTTGTTGCTTGCTCATTGTCATGTAAGTTTGTCTCTTTGCACAATGGCAAATCACTTTTGTAAATGCATGTGATGCCCTGTATCTCAGACACTGAAAATGAATATATGGATACAATTCATTTTAATGAATTGTTCTGTTCATTCCTACTTGCAATGCATTACTCAGTAACTTAACTTTGCCTCTTTCCTTTCAAAAGAATGTTGCAAAAAGCCTTTCACATCACAAAACATGCAAGCAATTATTTTCCTTTAACTGTTATATTTTTGTGAGGTGCCCTTTTGCCGTTATTGAATAGCCTATAATTAACAGACTCTTAAARTGCAAAATATTCAATGACATAGGAGAAATAGAGATCCAAAACAAGGTACATGGAGTGAGGACAGAATCACTTTAGCTGATTCCGGAACTACTATAGCTCATGCACTGCACAAAAGCTAATACAAGCTTTTCGTGAAGGCAATATACAATATTGCTGCAGAAAAATGAACTGTCATCAAAACAGCTGTGATAAAGATAAATATTTGGACATGGGATTTYTTTTTCTAAAAATTGTTTATGATCTCCAAAACCTAAAAATAAAGTCAATGGAAGGTAAATGGCTAAAACTGAGGACTCCTGGTGATGTTCGAGTGAACAATCTGAAAAAAACTGTATACATTTATATAAAATGTATTATTTATAATAATACCAGGGAAGGAAAAATAGCAGTCACTCAGTTTAATTTATCAGACCCTTGGTCTCCTGGAGAGAAAGCCTATGTGAAGGAGCAGTGCACACAGACATTCTCAGAGTACAGGACAGAAATGAAAATGAGTCAAGATGCTTTCAATCAAAACTGAGAGACTGTTGAATGCCATCAAGATGGGGACTTCTAAGACGTTTTATTTCTGAGCCACATGACTGTTTTTCATAAGAATATGTGGCGAGCCAGCATCTCCCCTAGGCATCTACCTTCTCTGTGGAGATCCACTGTGGCTTTCTCCATTGACACACTCTCTTGACACATTGGCAGTTCTGTCCAGAAGGAACACTAACCACGGCCTCTTTATTTCTTTGATCCTAATCTGATACTTTAGACAAGAGCGTAACTTAAATCCACTCTTTTCTCTCTCCTTCAGTTTCTATCCCTCTRGAAAATAATTTAGCACTTTTTTCCACACACTTTTACATTATTAGAGAAAGTGTATGTGTGAGCATATGGGAAATAGCAGGCTGACGGAAATAATCTGGTAAAATTGTATATTAATATAAAAGCTGTGAAAACCCAGCAGTTATAACTATCTTGATACATCAGTTTCGGTACTGAGACTATTTTAAACCATTCAGTAGTAATATCTACACCTTTGTTTCTTGCAGAAGTCATAGTTCAAATCAAGAACATTATATATTCTTCATAATTCAAATAAAATACACTATTAAATTCTCAATATTTTCCCCTAATGTTGTAAGTCCAAAGAATTTCATTCCTTCTGACATCAAAATACTTTGTTCATATATGACCAATGGAAACTATTAACATTTCTGGAGTTACTGGAGCTTCCAAATATCACTGAGTAAGTGCACTCTAATTATAAATTTTTCTTTCTTTATGTGGTCATGTCATTACTATACGGATATATGGATATACGTGTAATAGATACATTACATAATTATGATTACATGACTTGATATATTACACGTGTACATTACAGACATTATTTCAGAAATARTTTCCTATACAGTCATGTAAACAGTGAATTATTTTAATTTAAACTCATTGTAAGATGCAATGTAATCACTACGATAGTCTGAGAAATAAGGAATGTGGAAAATTCAAATAGGAAAAAAATATTCAAAAAGATGTTATTTTACAGATATTCTCCCTGAGGTACTGAGTCCAGCCAAACACCAATAACATTCARCATCTGCCACCTCTGAAGCTAAGTTTTATCTGTTACTTGAAGATGTGGTTCTATTCTTGCCTTCCCTCTCTTTAAAATAGAGAGAAAAATGGTGAAAATCAATTCTTCTGAAAACTATTTTATTCTGATTGCGAAACTGAACCCAGGAACAGTTCAGCTTTTAGCTCCTTTTAATGAACCATCACAGAATCTGGAGATAGTTTGGACAAACAGCTGCCACGCAGCTCCCCTCTCCCTCCAATTCAGGACCTGCCACACAAGGCAAACTGGGCCCCCTTCCTAAGCAGTGCTCATGCATCCAAGGATAACTGGAGTCAGCACTTGCCATGGACAATTTTGTATTTACTTATTGATAGGGGTTAAGCTTCTTTTTATGTTACTGATAAAACATTTTGCAGACAAGTTGCTGCTCTGTGGCATCAGGACCTTAAAGAAGTGGAAGATCAAAATGTCCCCATTTCCAATATGCTTTTCCGTTTCTATAAATAAATGTTGTCAGACTTAAATTTCAATAAAAATTGACCGTTTCTTATGACAATTCATTTCCATTATGTTSTAAATGCACATGAATATGCCCAGGCGTAAAAGCATTTTTAAGCAGTTACTATGGCCAGTGATCATATCAGTTAATTAACTTGCATTATAATGCAAATGACAAATATAAGAAAAAGAAAAGCAGAAGCAATTTCAAACTGACTTCAGTCACATCTGAACTGTTAATTCTACTGTAAATTTTGTCTTCAGTGTAATTAACCAGAAACAGAGTGAGCACCAGGGTTACTGCAGTTAGACCCTTAGCAAAAACATGGATCCTTCTTCTCATATTGCACTTAGGCAACACTCAGGTATGTTCTGTCCTAGCTGTCTTGCAGTTGCTATGTATAACCAATTATCACAGTTACACATGATGTTGCACATAGTAATATATGCTTGTCCACCTGGAATTTAACTATTCACTTCAGTACCTTTAATTGCAAGATGCATTATCTTCTGACCTTTTCATATTGGGTCCAGATAATTTTATCTCCTTTTTGCTTATTCAGTTACAAAGAAGCTGGAAAACTGCATTAATATGACAACTAGGATTTCTATGAACTAAGGCAACTTGGAGCTACTGGAGAGAGTCCAGCGTTGGGCTGCAAAGATGCTCAGAGGGCTGGAGCACCTGCCCTATGAGGAATGGCTGCGAGAGCTGGGCCTCTTCAGCCTGGGGAAGAGAAGACTGAGGGGGGATCTCATCAATGTGTTTAAGTACCTGAAGGGAGGGTGTCAAGGGGACGGGGACAAACTCTTTCCAGTTGTCCTCTGTGACAGGACAAGAGGCAATGGGCAGAAATTGAAGCACAGGAAGTTCCGCCTGAACGTGAGGGGGAATTTCTTCTCTGTGAGAGTGACAGAGCACTGGACCAGGTTGCCCAGAGAGGTTGTGGAGTCTCCTTCTCTGGAGATATTCAAGGCCCACCTGGATGCAACCCTGTCTAACATGCTCTAGGTGACCCTGCTGAGCAGGGAGGTTGGACTAGATGATCTCCAGAGGTCCCTTCCAACCTTACTGATTCTATGATTCTATGATTAAGCAAGTTAACCACCTATGCAGGAGAATATCAGGTAGACCAAGAATTTATCCAGGATGGAAAAGAATCAAGCCAATAGAATAGTCTTCTTAGGCCTTCTTTTTTCATTGGTACAGTTTAAAGCAATCCTTAAAACAGTCTGCTTTGCCATGGTCTGCTGCAGTCCACTGGCAAGTACAGAATTAGGGGAACCATGGCAAAGCACAGAATAACTTTTGTGCCTCCTTCTCAATCCTGTTCCAACTACAGTACTGCAGACATGGGAATCTGCCCCACTCTGTATAAGGTCTGTTATTCCACTTTGCTGTGACAACAAAGAGCAGAAGGTAGCCCGTATCATTTTGCAGTATTTTTTAATATACTGATATGAAAATATTAACTTGCATGAATACTTAAGGCAAATCAGAGTAACTTAGACTCAGTTAATTTTTTTCTAATTTAAAGGAGAAATATGATCAAAGAATAAAGTGAAAAGCAAAGATCCATAAACTCATTCAGATACAAAGCAAGCCATGTTGAAGGTGGCTGTTTTCCATTTCCATGATGTTACAACACTCAGACTGTGTTTTGACTATGTAGTGTGTTGTATGCTGGTAATTTTAGTAAGTTTTTTAAAAAAAGTTTTAAAAATCTACTAGGAAAAAATCTATTAGAAATATCTACTTAGAAATGATTTTTWAAAAATGCTACTCAGAATGCAATATGAATACAYAGTTTGGTCTTTTTTTTCTTTTTTGCAGGATGGACATTTTCAAAAGTACGGTTGCCAAAGCCCCAAAGGAATTTTGTTGCAGGTTGGTTTCTTTTTTTTTGGTGTGTTATTGTTTTATTCCTAACCTAAGCTTCACTGCCCGTTTTTCCACATCCTGCATCAACACGTTCATGTGCTAGCCTGTACTAGAAACAGAATTACATTATGTTATCTAACGGAAGAACCATGTCTGAAAAAAATCAGGAATGAAAAAAAAAATAGCCAAAGAACTGAGATTAACACCTCATTTTTCTAATCAGGGGCCTGAAAGAAGCAATTTGGTTAAGCTTCAGTTTCTGAAACTAAATCAAATCCTCAAAGCTTCTGAATAGGCAAAAACTATATTCTAAATTGTAATACTAATAAGGAGCCATGATTATTTAAGGAGAGATACTCAAATTATGCTGAAATAGTTATAGTTCAATATCACTTTTCACTTTGATAGTGCAYATGCAATTATTTGGCTTAAATAATCATAGCTCTGGTCTTGATTAGGATTTGGAAAGCAGCTCTACAAAACCTGGCATCTCAAGAGAACAACTAGAATGGCTATGGGAAAACCTAGGCACATTTATGGTCTCTGTTTATGGCTCTAAAACGTGTTTTATTCCTGTGTGTTGTGCTGCCCTGGAGAACTTGGCTGTACTGTAATCATACTGACTGCTTGCTTCTTGCTTCTTTTTCTCCTTGTCTGCAGSCTTATGCCCGCAAATCTCTTTCTACTCTTAATTTTTCTGATGGGCAGGCAGTGTTGRGTCAAATTCAGGTTTGAGACCAGGAAAAATGCACAAAAGTTGCAATTTTGAGGTTGCACTGCACAGCTGTTCCAGTTTCAATGACAGTTGCAAACACTTCAAAATTCCAAAATTTGGCTTTATAAAAGAAATTCAGATCAAGACTTTAAAATATAGGTAAGGCTTCAATCACTTTAGAAACGTAGGTAAACCTGCAATTGAATGGACATACACAATCATGCTGAAAAACACGGCCAAAGATGAACTAAACAGTGAAATATATTCTGTTACCAGAAATGAAAGATTTTATATACATATGTATGTGTGTGTGTGTGTGTGTATGTATGTGTATATATATATTTTTTTTCTTAGTGAACGATATTCAATTACCTGTTTTCTTCTTTTTTGACACGCAGGTAAGGTGTCCTGGGTTTACCCAGGAGCACTTTTCTGCTTGTAATAACGACAGCAGCCTGGGAGATAGCTGATGAACATTTCCAAAATAATGAAAGAGCACGGCTCTGTAGTATATAACCACTTTTACATGCATTGACATGAGCTATCCTTGAGTCTGAGAAGACAGATAACAACAGATAAAGCAGTAAGAAATTTCCTTGGTCTACATCAGTAAAATATGTGCAGGTCCAGAGATTCTTCTCAAGCTACACAAGAACAATAAGGTTTGTCCCTACTCATTTTACACCTCCAAGAGAAACTGCAAGGAAGCTGATACTGAAAAGTCAGCTTATGTTGTGTGACAGAGCTGGCGGGGGCGTGGGGGTGTGCTTATTTGTGCTGTAGAGACAAGAGCATACAAAATTATTGCACTTGCTCTGCCAAGTTCTGCTTTTCTGTGCTAAATATAAGGTCTGCATATACTTCACTGTCATCAAAAGTACCAACCATGTGCAAACCTCTTTTATAAACTTTATAAACTTTAAAACAGCACAGTATTCTCTTCCGAATATCTCTGCTAGTGACAAGCCCAGGTGCAAAGCTTGTGTCCTAACTGCAATCCAAACGCAGTTGTATCAATCCAGGTCCTTCTGTGCTGAAATGAAAGTAGCCATAATAGGTTAYATAAAATTTTCACGCAGAAGCGGGGATTGGGAAATTGGTAAGAAGGAATTTAGGTAACTGGACAATGAAAACATCCAACCTACTCAAAAAAATATCCGTGTATCACACTTCTAACCCTTGCTATTTTGATTTCAGAAAGCTGAAAAATAATCACCTYCATGTACTTCTGTGCTCTCTTATATTCCCTCATCTGCTAAGGAAATAAATAGTCTGTCACTACTTTGGAATTTCTTGTTAGAGATAAGGTATAAAATATTTTAGAGGATTTTCCAGAAGTTCATTACCAGAGTGTTTCTATTAATGATACAGCTAGCAGAAGTGTAGTTTTCTAATCAATTATGTTTTCGACTACTGCCTGAGCTAATTATTTAAAGAGTGTATATTTATGCTCCAAATATGAGACTTTCATTTCATTGAAGTTATAATCACCTCACAATCACAGTGTTATAAAACATGCCCAACAATAGGAAATATGCACAAAAAGATCATTTTTTGTTTTCCAATTTACTGCCTTCGACCTGCATGGAAGACCTACAAACCTCTTGCTGCCTTTCTAAGATTAATGTTAGTTTAAGGAAAATCAATGATATCTTTGCCACCAGCTAAGGGAAGAAAATCTTTCATTTTTATATCCTACTTGCCAGTTTGTCACAGGTTAGAGTAAGTATGCATTTGGGTCTGCTAGGCTCATAAATAAAGCAAATAGTGACTGGAGCAATATAGTGGGAACTCCTAAAATGTTTTTATTTTTATTCTTGTTTCTTCCCCCATTCCTACCTCCAGAACACCTTCAAAAGGCTCTATAAATTTCAAAGCAATGAGCAAGTTCTCTTGTAAAATGATGTCTTTCAGTTGTCATCATTTGACATAGACTAACCTGGTACACAGCTTCCCAATATCTTTTGATGGATTTTAGCAGCAGTAATAATCATTTTTTTCTATAATTTCCCTTTGAAGAGGA
Source organism: Rhea americana (assembly GCF_003343005.1). Lineage (NCBI taxonomy): Eukaryota > Metazoa > Chordata > Aves > Rheiformes > Rheidae > Rhea > Rhea americana. Next base: position 1,441,189 of record NW_028185816.1, read on the forward strand.
TAATATGTGGAGTTTGGCTGGCTTTTCCTAACATAAAAATGAGCAGCTTTTTCCCCTCATTATACAGTAGCATTATGGTCAATCTAAAGATTTATTTTTAATTAACTTTTCACATCACTTACACCAAAATTGTGTTGTGGTTGTCAGTATTTAGAGTGATAGGAAAACAGACAACAATTTCTAACAACCACTGGGGAGAAAAGTAAAAAATTAAAATCACTTATTTATAAAAACCAATGAGCAAGGAAAAGGCAAGAAGCAGTGCACAAGAAAGGAAAGAAAAACAACAWAAATGATAAATGGGTAATATCTAGTAACAGAGAGCTCACTGATGACAGTKTGGACAAGGCAGTTTTTCAGACAAGTAACATGGACGTTAGGGAGAAGACAGCTATTAAAGGGCAAGAATAAGAGAACAAAGATGAGACAGGTCTTGATATCATTTGTATGATTAATTACCTCCTTAAAACTGCACATTTTATTATACAGCAAACAAAAGGCTTTCATGCTAAATAGTATTTTGAAACTAAGTGAAGTTTCTGCAGTTGGAAATTTCTCCCTGAAAAAAAGCATCATTGACAATTTTCTGCAGAAAATTGAAATTTTGACAGAAGTCACTTAAAAATATATATATATCCATACCTAATTTCCAGAGAAGTTGCTAGAAATATGAGTTGGAGGGTCTTCAACACTGGCAAATCTGTATTTCRACATTTCTTTATTTTCTGTATCTACCTTACTCAATTTAGTCCTGCAGAACTTCTTGCTAAGCTTTAATTATTTGGTCCTCAACTTCTATATATTACAGGATGTAACTTCATAAAATGCTGTGCTGGCATGTGTCTGTATGATTTTATTTCAATTTGAGAAAAAGAAAACTATACATAGGAGTTCTTTTAATGCAACACAAAGAGCCAATATGGAAAACTTTATTAGATTACTCATAACAATCAAACATGAAATGGTCAGGAAAGTTCATTCTTTCAGGCCTTGCCTTTTTTGTGTGCTCTATCTGTAAGATACAGCTCTAACTGTAAGTGTTTTAAAGACTTCTGGTTAGTAAAAGTTCTGACTATGTACTCTTGGACTCTACAGCAATCACTGCAAGCATAGACTTGATAAAAGACTTGAAAATAGAGGCAACTTTCATTTTAGCTGGTATTCCAATTCACTTTCAAGTGCAGAAAAATACTAGATATCAATGTCTAAACTGCACACTTTACCAAAGATTCCACGGTTTAGGGTCAGTCTAAAAARATCCCCCAAACCAAAAAACATATTAAGAGATTTCTATACGGCACAAGGCTGGAAAATTATGGATGTTGATTTCCATGTTCCAGTGTACAGTCAAGGATTTTGCCTGTGATTACCACACTTCTTATACTCTTACACTACTTAATTTCCAATTGTAAATTTCTCAACCCAGTTTAATATCCTCATCCACAGTTTAATATAACATTTATAGTTCAGTTAATATAAACCATAGCATGTTTCAGGTTAGAAAAAGAGGAGACTGCTATATATTCTTATTTTCCCGGAGGATTTTATATATATATATATAATTGAGGGAAAAATACTGATTTTTGTCTATCAGTGGTGAAAAATCCGTTTTTCRGGGGACATAAGAGATTACTATAGGAAATATCACAATGTCAGCTTATAATCAGTGGCACACCTTCTTGCAACAAGGCTCATAATTTTGTGTCCTTGTCTAAAATAAGGATTTTTATCCACTATTCCAATAGAAAAAAACAGTAAGTACATTATTCAACTGCACAGTAAATGAAAAAATGTTTCAGGAACAGCTGTATCTCTGGACAAATGACTCAAACTGTAACGAAAAAATGGTAGAATATATATATACGAGACAGGACCTTTCTCATATCCTCAAAGGTTAATTCAGCTCTTTGCTTCAGTTCTTCCTTTTTATTACCTCTGTAGGTTTTCAAGTTGCTGAGAGAACATACTAAACCACAGCATTTCCCACAGTCCACTTTTAAAACTAATATTAAGGACAATACTTAAACTGTGTTAAGATCTTAATTGTGTTATTTTCTAACATAATTGTCTCAAAACATCACAAATGTATGTAGGAAAGAGAGAAAATTGRGTAGATTAAAACACTCTAACAAAACTGCTTTGCTAAGAAATTCCCTACTGATGCTCCTCATTTTACTGACCAAGTCCTCTTGCTCTGCTTYCTTAAGATTTATTTCTGTTCTCTCACATTTCAAACAGTAGTTCACATTCCTCATCTTTCAGCAGCATCCCTTGCCACATCTACCTTCCTTTGCACGCATTTCACAACTTGCAGAGCTGATGCCAAATCGCATGCAGAATGCTGAATTTTTTAAGACTTCTGTACAGCGGTTAACTTGCTTTGTAGCAACAACCAGCCCCTTACATTTTGATCCTTTGGGCACAACAAAGAAGAATGATTCTTAGCTCTTAGCCTGTTTTAATTAACTGCACTTCTACAGTTCGTTAGACTTGATATTCCTGTTTAGAAKTGATATTAAAAAGAAGGTTTTTAGCCATTTATAGAGGATAAAAAGCAGTAATTTTCAGCTCTCAGTTAGGTCAATATTTGAATTAAGCACAGATTTCCAAGAGGAAAATATGCTCCTTTTTACAGTATGTAGTTTGACTCCGAAGGTTCACAAGTGACCAAACCTTCCTGGGGGAAAAGATGCTTCCCACCTGCCATCACAACATAAGAGATGCTACAAGAAACCCCATTTAGTTAAAAATGCGAAGAAATGCTGTAAATCAGGGCTGTCCCAAATGTATTTCAGGAGCAAGACCTCCCCCCAGCATATACCATCCAAAGAAGCATTCTTAGCAAATTTTTAAGAGAGGGCTTATACCTACTACAATAATAGGTGTATTAAGGAATAGGAAAACATAAGAATATAATACAAAGTGGAAAGGGGGAGGCATTTTGCTGTTTTGTTTTTTATATAATTCGCCATAGCGCACTGAGAAAAAGGCTGTATTTTCCCTGTATTCATATTCAGAYAAGCTAGTGGGACAAATCCCCTCAAACTAAATGAAAATTATTACTTGACTTGTCATTTCCAGTAATAGCATTACTATCTTTCTATCTCTGACTACACCTAAAATCAAGTTGATCAAGATGCACAGAAAACTTAATGCAAGAACTACCTAGTAATGTGCATTACTCAGTCTTCACGCTCCTTTACAATAAATTCAGCTAACATTTTATGGAAGTTGGACACTATGCAGTCTGAAGCATAAAACTATGATTCCACATCTATATGCATTTTTATTTAAAAAAATGTTATGTAGCACAAGATCATCTGAGAAGCAACCTGGCAGAGGAACACATCTGATTGTCTCACTATTGCTCAAGATTAAAAGGAACAGAGAGAAGACAACATAAACTGTATTGCTCTACACACAGTAATAGCTCTTTTGTCGCCTATCACACTCAGTACGTCCCAAGCATCCTTCCGTATCATTCGGTCAGCTRTTTGAAAGCATAATCTAGAGGAGAATAAAGTTACATTAATAAAATCAACAAGCTACTCTCCATCGTGCAGCACATAAAATAMGGCATTTACTGCAATATGATAATAATTTAAAGGTGACCTTTAAGAATACTTTCCTCTTCCTACAGCTTAGAAAAAAATGCAGAAAACTTTAGTTCTATGCTTTATTTTTTGGCAGTTACCAAGTGCACATTGTTATGCACACAATGAAGAAATGGCACACTGGATCTTGAACAAATATACCCTTCCTGAAAGATAACAGATGTTGAATCCAATTAGATATTGAGTTCAAATATTTCAAACAKTAAAATTCTTTTCCTTCTCAAATGCTTGTCTCTTTACTAGTTAAGAGTAAAACTTCCTTAGCTGTCAGGTTGCTACACTCCTTGATCTGTACCTCTAGTGTAAAATAAAAATAATGGCAAAATTAAGCTCTAAAGCTTTTGTGACATTTCAGGCCTCCTGAATATATTGCACAGCAAGCAAGAATCCCTGTCTTCTCTTTTCCTCAATAGCTTTAAGTACATAATTTCTTACACACTAGAATTAAAACAGATTACATTAAAATAATGTTTCGGGRAGGACAATAGAAGGATTACATATTTAATGAAAACCATTTATGAAATCTTATTAAAAAATCTGCAGCTACCACTTCAGTTGGGATTTATTCCACATGAGCCAGTTCACTTAACCTTTTAGCCTCTGCAATCATGTACAGGGAAAAATGTGACCTGTTCCCTCCATCAAACAGAAGTGCCTTTTAGCATCATTATTGCCTTCGAATCTAAAAATAAAAGTAATTTTCATGCATCACCTGTGTACTTCATATACTCAGCCATATGATTTAACATTTTTTTTATTATTATTTAAAGAAAGCTTTAGGGAATGAGTTGTAAAATAGACACCTGCAAATGCGTAAGAAAATATCGAAGAATATTTCACGTGCTCTCAAGAGGAATGCTTCTAAAACCCAATGGACATGAAAAAGATCCASGAAAGATTCTTCTCAGATGCAAATGAACTGCTGATGAAAATGGATGTTTGGGAAACAAAGGCACTAGTTTACTAGTGAATCTGAACAAATACCAATAAATCAATGAGAGTGGGTGCAGACTCCAACTTGAATAGAGCTTTTCAAATCTGAAAATGGCCCTCTCAATTAAAATAACTAGGGCAAAGTTTTATGTACTCAAATGTTGATTGAGTATTTTTGATTTATTAATAAATGAGTTAACATCTTCTGTCAATATCATCTATGGTATTTGCATGACAATAAACTAAGGTTATACTTCTGCAAGTACAGGCACTGAAATTAGAAAGCGTTTCTGCTAAATGTTAAGATCTTCTCTAAGCACTAGGGACAAGAGTTGTGACTAATCCTCACCAAACAAATTTAGGCATCCATAAAAATATCTTGTTTCCACGTGTCTATGACAACAAGAAAACCCTCCCATTTCTCTAAGATGACGACACTGAGCGCASAGGTTCAATCACACACTCCTCCCACAGTCTTCTGTCTAACTTGGAACTGAGAATGTGAGTTCCGTGCTTTACTTCCCAGCAGAGAGAGATGCAGTAATCTTTTTTCTCTCCTTTTGCCTGTCTTTTCTACATAGATGCAACGAGATGCCAYCTCTCAATCTCTGCACACATTAAGCCTAGGATAGTGAGTCTGTATTATCAACTTAAGGTTTAACTCAAACAAACCAAGACAAATGATCACAACCAACAAGAAAGCCAAATTCACATCATACATAAAACTGGCTTTAAAAACAAACAGTCATGCTGCACTATCACTTTCTCATCAGATTCTGCTAATGATTACAGTGTGTTTTGTGATTAACAGGCAAAAAAGATGAAATCCTGTTCACAATACAGGCTTCTAGGTGACACCCATGCATACCTGATGATTATATGACAAGCTACTGCAGTCTATTGACTGTGAATCAGATATTTAACATGCAATAAATAAACACARTATGGTCCAACACTCCTTAAAATTGAATGCACATTTTCTCTTTGGCTTCAGTGGGCTTTGACTGTGCTCTAGTTTACATCACTCATTCTTCTTTAGAGTACGCTTGCAGTAGATTCCCCAYGGGAAAGAATCAAGGGTAAAGAATTTTGGGAGTTAAAAACATATAAATCCACATTAGATTTCAGAAAAGAAAATAGTGATTTGTAATGATATTCCCTTAAGGGACACAACTCGTGAACTTGAGGTTGGAGGTATCTTCTAAAAGCATCAAGATAATTAATGAAGTGGATGACATGCTCAGGAGCTGGGTGTCTCGGCACTGTCTCGAAGTACCAAGTCAATTCCAATGCTGGARCCCATCGTTGCCTACATTGCTCTGTGGACTTCTCAGAACCATCGCACCATCAAGATTTCTTCTAACTTTTTGAGTATTTTATCCCACTTTAAGAAAAATGCATATAAATTCYAAAATTATTCTGGTCATGTATTTATCACTGACAGATTTCATGTACTGTAAATGACCTACTGCTTGCGCAGTACAGCTGCTGAAAAGGGAAAAARGTCATTAAAGGATGGATAGCTCCCAAAAAATGTGAAAACGTAAAAGGATGCAACTACCCACTGTTTATCTATGGCTGTATCTACATTGGCAAACAGTAAAATAAAACTGGAGCAGAACCATAGAGCAAAACAACTAGTGCTGAAGATCCGATGCCCACTTTACGCGTGACTTGGGCCTGCTTCTTTGGACTAGCTAGGGCATGGTCCCAGGGACTGAGTTTTTTTAATTACTAATAACTGAGCTAATTTCTTCTTCCAGTGTCATCTATGACATTTTCATGACAATAAACTAACATCTCCCCCACCCAGAGAGTAGTTAAGAGTATATTAGGTTTGTTCCTAGACTGTATTTTCCAGTCTGTTTCATCCAAAAGTAACSTAGGTCAAGCACTATGAAAGTGTTTCATATTATGAACGAAAGCTCAGGAAATGGGGACAACCAAGGAATTCACAAGTACACTCCTGATCAAAGGCTAATATAAACTTATCTTACAAAGTCAGTACAGGGTTAAAACTCAGAGACAGCAAAAAAAAGAAAAAAACAGGTCTTTCATCACTGCACTTAAGAGATTCCAAAAGAAAATACCGAAACATGGCACAGAATAGATTGCAGTCCTCTGTCATGAGTCTCACTCCCTTCTGCTCCTTATTCTGCATCTATTCTGACCCATTCTCACTCAGGAAAAAGATCCTGTCTCTATGACAGGAAGTGGGGAAACAGGAAGTGTCACAGATGCACTGTCTGAAGCGATTTTTAAATTGATCTTCCTCAAAATTTTAATAATACAGGTCTCTTTTAAGCTATATGGAAACTTAGTGCAAAAGGAAATAATGTCATTTAATCAAGGGAATTCACAGAAAGCGAGAGATAAGATTAGAGCTGCAATGATCATGCTGTTTACCTTGAAAAAGCTGAAAGTCAAATTCTTGAATATAAACTTCCTTCTCTCAAACAACAAATTCACAGAGCTGGGTATCAAGAACAAAACAGTACTTAATGTATCACAGAAATACTCAACATTAGATAGGAAGAGAAATAATTTTCCTACTTTGTGCAAACATTTGAGATGTTGCATTAAAAGCCAATCTGATACTTTGGAGGGCTTTTGTATTAACAAAACCGAAAGCCATTAAAGAGAAAGGAGCACCCATCTTAGCAAAGCCAAGGCAGTTTTGTTTAGAGTACTCAGAACTGAGGTTTAAGAGCTTAAGTTCTCGCTTAGAAGAGGGAAAAGCAGGCTCTTGTACTGGAACATCAAATCTCAGCAAATGACATTAGTCCCTAGCCTATTGTAATACAGTGCAGTATGATAACTCGTCTTACTCTCATCTAAAATTCTCCCTGCAAGAATGCATGGCTATAGTTAGACCAAAGGTTTTTTCTTGTTTGAAATCAACATCTTTCAATCAATATAATATTTCAAGAATATGATCTGGTAGTGAGAAACAGACAACTCCAAAACTAGAGTCTGACACAAGTGTAGTAGTTTATCTTCCTGTTTACTTATATATAATATCTACTACTGTTGCTAGATGTTACAAAAGCACGTGAAGAGACTTCTTTAAAAATCACTGGGCAGAAATTTAGCATCCTGAATTCCAGTAAATTCGCTAGTTTTAAGTATGAACATTAGTAATGAGCTAGATTCCTAACAGATTCCACAAGAAAAGAGTTATTCAGTAATCTATTTTTAAATGTAATGCCTTCAAATCAGACTCATCATTAGACAATCAACTAAGCCAGCGCCCAGATTATAGCAACTGACTGCGAGTGCCTTCAAATCCTCCCCGTACTGAGCCATGCTGCTCCGGCCGGTGTTTCGCGCTGCCCGCAGCAGGCAACGCAGGTGCCAGCTCTCCCTTTGGCTGGGGCCGCAGCAGCGGGGCCCCCCGCCGAGGGCTAACCCGGGCTGGCAGGCGCCAGGCAGCTCCGAGTCGCGTACCTTAGGCGCTGGCCACGTCAGCCTCCCGCTGCAYCCACCCACCCGCTCCGCTTGCCGAGCGCCTGCTGCCGCAGCCTCCGCTCGAAAGAGCAGGCTGAATCACTGCATCACCAATTTGATGCGTTTCTAAGTGTTRCTGAAAGACAGTCTGTATAATGTGGACGGAGAACTATGTATTACAGGAAAGAGTCAAAGAGTATGGCAACAGATCTGAAATTTCCACTGAACATTTAAGTATTAAACAGAATATTCTTTTAATTTTTTTTTTTTAGCTATGTAACATTTCCTTCGATAGCTTTGTGAAATTTCCACATATGGACATCTGAAAGCTGTCTAAATGTATGTTGTGTTATTTCAAAAAAAAGAACAAAGCCTTATGAACAATGTTTTTCATTTTTTGAAGGGCTTTTTTAATTCTTTATATCTTCACAGAGGTAATATAGAGTGCATCATTTACAAAACAAATTGACTTTAGTTTACGTCTTAGATCCCCTCTGTGTATATGCAGTTGTCAATGACTGGGTCCAAAAGGTGCAGGTCATAATATATATTCTGGAAAATCAAACTGCCTACGTACTTTGACATCCAGGCATGCCTGCCCTTCAAAACTAAGCACACTTGTCCATCTCAGGTACAAAACTGGTAGCTTTTGGCAGCTGTGTAATCTAGAAGACATTTGCAATGTTAAACAATRCCTTTATTTGCCCAAATTTATCTACAAAATACACAGAAGTATTCAGTGTATAAACAGTGTACAACAAATGCATCAACAAATGATWCATATTACCATACTGGACACATTACTGTCATACAGGGAAATCAATCAGCTGATAAGAAAACCAAACCTATCAATTCACGCCAGGTATAGATTAGTATGAGACTAAATTGCTGTTGTTTCACTTCTGCTTTAAAGTTCCATTGGAGAGACAGTATTCCTCATTTGAAAGAAATTAAGCTAGAAAGTCATGCAAGCCAAATGCTTCAGTAACATGAAAAGAAGAAAGCAGACACAAAACTTGTAACTTCTCAGATTTACACAGATGACATTCTCTGATGACTGCTACATTAAAGCCCTGATATGCTGATAAAGCACTCACTCTACACATTACTGGGGCAGGCCACAGGTCCAGCCAGCTCAGGATCATGTAGCCCAAGAATGGCTGAAAAAGGCTCAGGCAATATTGCAAGAAAATGAAGTTTACACAGTGATATTTCCTCAAAATAATCCCACAACATATGGGCTGTTGGAAAAGAATGTTTGTGTATAAGAACCTTCATTGATTATTATGCTTTAAAGTATGTGCTAAAAAACTAAAGATAYCTACTGCAATTTTTATGAAATAAAGACTGTTATATTTGTAAAATTAAGCAGTGAGCTCTTTTGCTTAGTCTTTGATGCTTTAAATGGYATTTAGCTTACAGCTAACTGTGGGCAGCTAGCCTGTGGCRGGCGTCAGGCAGCTCCGAGTCTCGGACGTTAGGCGCTGGCCGTGTCGGCCTCCCGCTGCACCCACCCGCTCCGCTACCTCTCCAAGTTAGACTAACTTAAAATACAGCTGAGGATCTCCTCTAGCCACTCCGGTCAGGGGCATCGCAGGAGCTGCTCACACAGGCAGCAGAGCGGGCTCTGCGCGCGCCGAAGGCCCTCCCTCCTAACGTCCGCGGGAAGAAGGCAGCGCGGCGGCTGCCGGGCGGCGTGCCGGGCGCGCCGGGAGGCGAGCGTGCCGGGGCGCGCTGCCCACCGCCCTGGCGCACAGCCMTGCCTGCCTTCCGCACGCCGGCTTCGAGGAAGGGGAAAAGCAACGGCTTCCACTGGATAGCCCGCTTCTGCCTTATGCAAGGCTTCCCTCCCTCTACCCCAAACCAGGGGAAAACTAACCAGCCCAGCTCTGCAGGCGTTTTGAATGGCAATGGGAAATAAAACTAAAAGTCACATRTTACCATTCAAAGGCAACAGTGCCGGATACATGTTCGCGTGTGTGCAGACAGGCAAGGGAATGAGTAATGGAGAGTAAAAATCAAGCTAAAAACACYTGAACAATAACCAGGGAAACGTGGTAGTACCCGAGCACGTGCATTGAGAAATTAAGTGTAGATYAATCTTTCTAATGGTTTATATACAGAATTATCTTCGCTAGATTCTATTTTAAACAATGCTTACTAACAATGCATCATTTCATTTAACAGTGTCTTTTAATAACAAAAGACTACAAAAAAAGCTAGGAATTAACAAATTTATTGCTCCTRAAAGGTATGTGTAAGGAATATGGAGTACAGCACACTGCTGCAGATATTAATATAATCTCTGAAGGGTTACAGACTCTTTTAAACAAAAATATCGGTGACATCTGGAACTGTTTGTTAAAAACKGCAGACTGACAGAATGGGGACACAAAAACATACGGCTAAAGAGAATAGATGCAATGATGGTGTATGCACTTACTTACTATTCCGTTATTTAAAATAGATCACCTCATGTGCATCTTGTTCTCTATTTTCACAAATCAGTTTTCTGCAAAGTGCTTGCTGTAATTCAAAAGAATGATAATTGGACTCATTATTAACATAAAAAATACGCCCTTACATGTTTCCTCAGTGTGATATTTTCCTCTTGTAAATTATGAAGTTATTTCTCACTTACTTATGAAGTAAAATCTTTACTTATGAACTTAGGTCAAAAGTACTTTCAAGTCTTAATAAACTAAAAGCTTTTCAAGCCATGAACCTATGGTATTTTTAGAGACCTACTACCCCAGTTACATCCAGTATGTGCACAGCTGAAAGTAGCCTACTACGAACCAGAGGGAGGATGATGATGATCAATGAAAATCACTGTCCATTACTATGCGGGGAAAGAGCTCAATACATGCTGTTTACTAACTTAGCACAGTTTGCATTATATAGGTAATGCCTGAAATATTAAGTGTACAGTTGTTGAGCTGCACTATGCTGTCAAGTCATTCCCCTTGCAGCCCTAAAAGCGAGAGTCGCTCAGTGGCAATAACCAATGAATTAGCCCATGTCAAGTTTTGTGGCATTCATCGAGCAACAAAAACGGGTAAGATAACTTTCCCATAAATCCYATTATTAAGTAGTTGCTGCCTTCTCTCAGTGTGCTTGTCACTGCAGAAAAGAAAATAATCTCTCTGCTCAGGAACAATACATATCACRTGGTGAAATTTATGCTTAACCATTAGGTAAAACTGCAAGTATTAGAAGCAAGATTAAATCAAGAGCAAAAACCATCATCTACAAACTTCAATCAAATGGAGCTCTGAATGAAAATCTGCAGCTTGAGGCCATAGGCATTTTGTCCTCATGATCTTCTGCCTCATGACTGCAGTGACAGTCATGTACTGCTCTCTTCCCTCTCAGTACTGCATGGCTTCATGGCATCGTCACCACMGTCGATAGCCCCTTTAAACATTTCTGAAAAGAAGTTCAAGATGTACCTTGCATTCTATTTTAGCATTCGTATTTTCTTGTTTTAGAGAGTTTGTTTTTTCCTCCAAGAGCAACACCCCCACCACTGAGCTCAGAAAACTCTTTATTCCAGGGAATTTTTTTGAAATTTGTCAGGGAAACTGGAAGAATGAGAAAAAYTCATGACAAAGAGAATGCAAGTAAGTATTAGCATGTAACCTCACTCAAAGTAAATACAAGTAGTTATCAAAGAGAAAATGCCAGCTGCAATTGGACTAAAGACCTAAGGAAGAAGGGAGTAACAAGAATGAGGCACAGAACCGCTTACAATAAGCTCAGGAATTCTTGATTAAAAATTGAAGGTACAAGCACAGCTTCCAAGGTGTAAGACTAGTAAAAAGAATCAAAGAACCCTAATTTTTCTTCCCTTTAGAGACTTAAATGAGACATCTTCATTCATAATGGAAATACAACAACAGTTCCAGCTGTCAGATGTYCTCGTGAACAGAGAGCCTGGATAGAGGGGAGACTGGAAAGAAGTGGCTACATACTTCAAGAGGCAGATCACCTAGGTGCATCTCACTCGATTTCTTTCCTGCTGCAGGTAGGTGACATTAGTGGCATCTTGACCTCTGCTGTTCAGTATTATCTCCCAGCTTAACTGATTTAATTTACTTGTTTATTGAAATCTTTACCTTTAAGATGGGATATMTGGATGAAATGTAATGGGCAGTGATACAGAACAGTCACATCAATAAGCTTAATGGTTCCTTCTGCTTTTGAACCATAAAACTACAGGAAGTCTGATCATCACCATTTACAAACAGGGCTTACTAACAATACTTCAGCAGTTARGAGATATTTTAAAGTATCAGAAAGTGACTGTATAAGTACCAACATTAAAGGTTAAACATAAACTTAAGATAAAAAACCCTGCAAGTTCAGAACTACAGATGAATTTTATATCCTTTTAAATTTTATTGTAAGCTGGAAGTATCATAGCTTGCATTCTGCTCACCAGTGACAGCGCCTTCTCTCCCCTTTCTCACAGTCTAACCAGCACTAACATAAAACTTCTCTTTGGCACCTTTACTGGTTTTACTTTTCCGATGAATTTTCTTTCAGCTCTCCTTTGACTAACTGTCCCCTCTCCCTCAGTAGCCACTGAGGAATGTCATTTTTACCTCTCTCCTCCCACCACCCCACCTGAGGAAATTCTCTCAAGCACAGAATTTGCTTCTGCACGTTCACCGAAGTGAGACGAACACAGTGAGGATCTGCAATAGCATAAATAATATATGCAGCTTATGTCTCAAGAATTTACTTAAAATAACAGCAAAATTTATTTTCTCTTGGTGACCTTAATGTCAAGCCCAAAGCTTTTTAACTGGATATATGCATATTCTTCTCTACTTTAATTTTCTGAGATTCAGTCACTATATCTACAATGAGGATGTAAGTTATWAAAAGTTACTATTTGGGTTTACAGTACAACCAGTAAGAACAATTAATTGAAGGAACAGTACCAGGCACTAATTAACAACTACTTTTTTGAAGTAACTGACAGTACAAATGCTTTTCCTGAATTTCTGCKAGACTCTTTAAAAATTCATCAAAGCGCTTCCACATCCAGTTGGGCTTTGAAGCACATAATCGGACTTCGGTGCCCCTTTTTAGAGMAGCTGCCTAAGGAAGCCGTGATTACATAACCACGCTGTATGCCACTCTCCCTCCTACCAGCCCCTTCCTTTCCAGGAGGGAAAAGAGAGAAATTAGTGGCTCTTCTGAGAGAAGCCTGGGCTTTCCATCTCCTGTTTCATCAGTACATCAGCTTCCAAGAGCTGCAGCAGCCGCCACCGCTCGGGCGGGTTTCTTGGAAAGAGTAAATGTATCCAGTGCTCTAAAAGACACATTTATTAGATCAGCAGCTCAGGCAAAATCTTGTCTACTTACACACGCTACAGAGATGACTTCAAGTCAAAAGCCCAAGCCAAAATATCTTAGAGCTTCAGCAGCTGTTGAGAAACAGTCTGCAAGCTGAGCGTGAACTTTATAAAAGCCTCAGTTAATACTGTGGACTAAACAGTAGCATGAGATGCAAGTAGCACGAGATGCAAGTATCTTTTATCTCTAGATGTCTGAACCAGAAGTTTGCAGAGTGAGCCTTTGGCTTTGTTATCTTCATGCTTGCTTTGTCATGCCCATTCATTTCTAAATGAAATTGTATGTACATACAAGAAAGAAGAAGCAACTGACTTCATTCATGGCACAATAAACAATAAATTCTAGAACTACGTCTKCTCTAGAAGTAATCCTATATGAAGCAAGTATTGAAAAGTGTATTAAGTTATGCAGGACAAAAAGCCCTGTAACACATCACACACCAGTATAGTGTAAAAACTCTTCATTTTCCCGCTGAATCTCCTGCAAACTATGGAAGTCATCTATCTCACGTAAGGTTTAGTACTCARTGTACTAGTACCTTGAAGCACATACAAGCAAAGTGCAGCTGCCCTGGATGTTTGATGATATAAATATATACACACGCACCACACACAATATATATACAAATACATACATACCTATATGTGTGTGTATATGTATAGATAAATATATATATATATAAAATTAAAATGCAAATACCAGTTCCTTTTCTTTAGAGAGGTTCTCCAGATTTGGACATCATCTTTATAACTCTCCTAGAGAGGGAAAAGGACCAAATTATCTTTCAAAACCTTTCATCTTCTCCACTTTCTCTACAAGTTTACTGAAAACTCATCCAGAGTACTATCCTGTGGATCCTTAATGGTCCAAATTGCAATCCTACACAAAGAATACTCTCCAGTGTAATCAAGCAGAAGAACTGCTTAACCAACCTGATAGCCTTCTATGATGGAATAACTGGCTGGGTAGATGAGGGGAGAGCAGTGGACGTCATGTACCTTGACTTCAGCAAGGCTTTTGACACTGTCTCCCA
>NW_028185816.1:1456161-1519394 GCF_003343005.1 Rhea americana
GCCTGGATGCAACCCTGTCTAACATGCTCTAGGTGGCCTTGCTCGAGCAGGGAGGTTGGACTAGATAATCTCCAGAGGTCCCTTCCAACCTTACTGATTCTATGATYCTGTGAACTGAAGATAYTYCAAACTTAATAAAAAATGATTAGCTTAATGCAGTTAACTACTACTCACATTTTCAGCGTTGAACTCTTGACTGAGTTCAGATATGCTTGGGTTCCACCCTAAATATTTACTGTTAATTTATAAAAAATTTATCTAACCTGTAAAAACTTTAAAAGTAGCTATTGGTAGCAAATTGTATTAGTTTGATTTTTATATAATTTAYGTTCCACAAAGGCTGGATTTGTACGTAACTTGTCTGACAATGTTTATACTGTGATTTATGGATCTGGTTTGCATTAAAGTTGGTATGTATCAGCTRCCTTAGCTGGTGAACAGGTAAAGCGGGGAAGAAGGAAGGAAAACAAAACAAAGGTACAAAGGGGCTCTGGCATCCCTCCTTCAATTCTACATATTAAGGGACCAAGCCTTATAAAAATAAAAAAGCACTGACTTCATAAAACCTGTCCACGTTTAGCTGTACAACACATTTACTACACAACTGTGTCCATCGACACCCAATAGACAGCACCGTCTGGGAAGTGTGGTCAGAGTGACAGTGCTGCCTGACAAAGCTTCTGCATCAAAACAAAGGTAGCCTGCCTCGGGGCACCTGCTCAGGTAGGCATTTCGGATCAGTTCAGCAAAGCTTCTCCAGGCACAGCACTGCTCACACGAACACAGACAACATCKCTCACCTTCCGCAACCTGCCTGTGAGTGGCAGCTGATGAAAGACTGTGAGAATTACCAAATATGCTGCATGTGGCAACCTGCCCCCCTGCATCTTTTCATGTTGTACAGGCACTCAGTTGGTCTTCACAGAACTTGTTATATTTTCTCTCTTTTAAGCTTAGATTCTTCCATACCAGACTTATGTGACTTCCTTGTCAATGATCTCTGTAAAGTTGAATAATAATACATTTCCATGTCCAAGGTCTTGAAGTGACAATAAAATGATTACTACTTTCTGTCATCTCCTCCTGAAAAGTATGTGCTTTGACTTGGCAGAACAGCTGCAGCCAACAGTGAATGCGGGTGTTTAGAATGAGTATTTGCTGCTCGAGCAAAAGGAGAACAGAGAGCAAGAGCTCTGCAGTTCCTCTGCTCTGCTCAGCTATTCACCGGCTGCAACACCAAACTGTAACATGACTTTCCAGCAGCATTTTAAATAGTTTTCATTTCAAATAATGCCATCTACTTCTATCAGAACTGGGCATTTTTATTTCCATGGCAAGCTTTAGGGGAACTCCAGCTCTGAAGATCCTACTCAGGTGAAAGAGGAATGGTGTTTGAGCGAGGACTGCGCCGCTGATGATGTGACCCAGTGCTCCATCAGCACAGCCACCGGCTGGAGTCACTGCACGAAAGGTGCCACTGTCCTGTGGTCTGCCAGGAGTAAAGCTGCAGGTCTAGGCCATTTGTATTTCATCTTGCCCTGGTTCAAAAAATTTCAATCAGAACTTGAATATTGCCTTCTGATAAGAACATGGAAAAATGCCTAAGGCTATCCGAATTAGATTTGGCACAAAACATTGCTCTGAAAGTGTTATTTAACTAGTTTTAGCCTACAGCAAGGTTTTACAGCCAAGCTATAAACTCCTGTAAGAAGCCTAGAAAAGTGCTGACAGACCCTTCGCAGCCTCTGCAGTGCTCATTAAAATACACTACTAGAGAACAGTCTTAGGATGACAGAGTCTCAGTCCCTAAGAATGTCTTGATAAACATGTGCATCTCTGGCTGTGTATACCACATATTGACTTTTCCTCTCTCAACARTATGTAATTATATTATTTTCTGCCAACATAATTATTTTGGTACAGAATGTTAATGACCTGTTCGTTAGCCTACATAAAATCATATCCTACCACTATGGAAGAACACTTTAACCAACATGTCCGTAAGAATTAACTTCAAAGAGATACTTTTATTGAAGGCTTTTGTAAGAGACTGCTTCACCACAAGATTTTATTTTTCTGGATTTACCAACTCTTCTTTTTTTTATAAATTAATTTAATTCTGAATTTTTGAAAGCATGCCATTGTGCTACAGGATTTCCTTTTCTTCATAAGAGTCATCCCACTGAAATAGTGCCAAGGGTGTAAGCATTGTTTTCTTGGCTCACCCAAACATAATCYACTGACACACGTCAAACCATCAGGGATAAACAAAGATTTAGGTGCTTGTTCCCAAGAACAGAATCCAGTCTGTAGAGGCTTCAAACACAAAGGATGGGAGGATTTTAGTTTCTACAGCTGGGATTCCCAACGAGCATCAAACAAACATCATAAATGTTTATGGGGTTTATAAAATTACTATGAAAACCTAAAATCATGGCATAATTAACATTTGTCCGACCTAACCTCCTTCTCAGAGGAGACTTCAAGGATAAATCTGTCTCCAGGAAGGACACCACAACCTCTTCAGGCAACCTGTTCCAGCGCCTAGCTGCTCTCACTGCAAAAATGTCTYCTCTTATATCCGGTAAATAAAGTTCCTCTGTACAAGAAGGAATTATGACTAAACAAACCTGAGAAAACAGAAGCCCAACTCCCCCAGTATAATTTTATATTGTATTGCTACCAAATAAAATGCAAGTCATTGGAGTAAGAACCAGTCTCAACCTAACTCCCAAGATCAATGGCATGAACACCAAGCTCTGGAGCTACACTTACTCTCTTTATATTAAGGGTTACTTTATGTAGAGCAGAACATAACACACAGGCAGTCTACTGACTTCTCACACTGGTTTCCTTCAGTCACAAGTCCTTCCATTTAATGGTTAGGTTACTACAGAAAAGGAAACTTGATACACAGCCTCACCAGCAGGACTCTGTTCAGAAAAGCGTTTCAATCCAGTAAGAGGGAAGATAGAAAGAATATGAATATTGACTTAAGATCACACATAGAATTTAAAACTGTGATCTTAACAGAGTTAAATGAATTAATTAAATTTTAAAAAGAATATTTATTATTAATTTTTCCTCATTTCTGAAATTTTTTAATTTCCTATGAAATTTTTTTATTTTTTAATTGCTTATGAAACATCTGCTTTCCAGCATGAAACCCTAATTTGTCATGCCAATTATTGATCTCTGCAGAGCTTCTAATGGCACTGGCAGTCATGGAGCCACACAGTTTTCAACATCCACAATGCAGCTCCAGGAAATAATTCTGCTTTTACAAGGGACTCTAGCCTGAAGTGCTTGGTTACTTGAAACATCATTTCTCAATGAGAAAATAGTGTAATATTTAAGGATCTACTGTTATCATCCACTTGCAAATTCTTTTTCTTGAAGAACTGAGCAACATGTATAGCAAGCTGTTAATCCAAACAGAAATCTCCTTCACTGCTCAGAGATGACTTCTAGATCCCAGAATCCACTCTAGTCCCGTGCCGACCACAGTACCTTACTGTCTCATGTCTGTGCTCATGTTAACAGCTACTCCTCCCTTGCACTGACCCAGCTTTTCATAGCCCTGTATTTAGTTTGGCCATGTATCAGATAAAATAGCAGATAAATTAAGAATTATATAAAATTACAAAATGCTATAATCAGAGAATTTACAGAACAATCAGAGAAAATATACTTCCAAATCCTGTGGCAAAAGAGTCCAAAAACCAAGAATCCCAAAGGTCTCGCAAGAGATCTTCAGCTACCATTTTGGGTTTGCTCGCCTTATACATTTTATTTCATGGTCTTCAGTTCTTAGATACTTCTAAAAAGATCTGTAGATGTTTTAGGTAGCCTTGGTCAGTGTCCAGTAAAGGATTTTATGCCCCTCTTCTGCTCTGTGATAGAGTTCATCAGGAATTCTCTCTCAATTTTGGACCTACACATTACTTACTTTTCTACAATTCTTTGTTATAACACCAGAATAATTTTTCTTCTAGAGTATCAGTTACCTCCAAAGGCTTAGCCCCCTTTTCCTTCCTACTCTCTTAGGATTTAGCTCCGGTTAGTATATTTTCTAAATCTCCTCTCAGTATTTTCTCCCAGTTTGCTCGCCAAGAAAAAACTACAAAGGCTTCTACTTGCCTGTCTGCCTTTCCTTCCAGCTGAGGTCTTACCACTGGTGACTCAACTTTCCTTGGACTCAGCATATTCTGTATGTGCTATCAGGTGTCAATTGTTTTCTGGGCCTGGGAATTCTTTAAGGATTTATTCTAAATTAGAATCACTGGCTCAACTTCAGAAATCTTCCTAGCACACCTTTGAAACACAGCTGAAAAATACCCTGGACACACCTAAACATTTCTATATAAACAGGAGTCTTACATCCCTTGGGAAAATGGTGAATAAAGGACACAGAAGGTCAGACTGTTTATTTATTCTTCTAATAAAGTTCACTAAAGCCTTAAACTCCCACCACAGAGGATCATCTCTGTAGCCTACACTAACCAAAGTCTAACAGTCTACTTACGGCAGCTGCAGTTCAATTAGCTCTTTCATTAAAAAAAATTTTGATCCTACTATACTTGTTTATGACAGATACCCAGAATTTTTGTTAAACAAAGGAAAACAATAAGAAAACCATAATCTATGGCATACAAAGGAATCACAGGAAGTCAGAGTATTCCCCTGACTCTCAGCAGACACACTTTACCATATAGTACGTTCACCAAGAGCAACTGCTTTATTTAGCAGATAAATCTCAAATGAGCAAAAAAAGTGCTGCTACAATTCAATTGACAGTTCATGCAGTGATGTTCTATCTGACCTGGTGTTTCAGCACATCAGATAATAAACTAAACCCATAGCACAAAATCTCTTTATTGGTCTAGTAAAAAGGAGCTGTAAATTACTGTGCCTTAGGGACAGCTAAAACTATAGCACAGCAAATAAAAGCAGGCAGGAAGGCAGTTTGGYTTGATCAGCTGAACAGGTTTTGCTTACAATTTTCCAGAACTGGACAGCCCTCCACTCTCACAGAGCAGTGAWAACGGTTAGAGAAGAAAAGACAGTAAAAACTTGTAAACAGGATGTTGAACTATAAGGATGTTCTGTGTGGAAAAGTAACAAAACCAGARATTACCTGCTGGTACTGAAAAATGGGACTTCTTAAAATCTATTTCTGATAGTCTGGAGAATGTCTTCCAGACACTTGTTTTCTGAGGTATCACCACTTCAGCGAATGTGGAGACAGATGTTCTTTAAAAGTCATCAGGTAGATTACAATATTCTATGTTGTTTGGTACTTATCGTAGAATCATAGAATGGTAAGGTTGGAAGGGACCTCTGGAGATCGTCTAGTCCCTCAGCACAGCCCCGTACGGGGACTGAATCCACGACCTTGGCATTAGCAGCACCACGCTCTAACCAACTGAGCTGAACCTGGCCCCATTATCCTATGAGAATACCCCGATCCTTCAGCTACCGATTACACAGCACCATAGAGCCCCTCTGAGGTAGGCAGGTACTTGCTACAAACCCACCTCGAGACTGAGACAATCCCTCCACGCTCTGCTGCATGCCACATACGTGCTAGCTATTGTTTGTTACTAGAAAACATCTTTTACAATAATACTTTGTTTTACCAGCTACAAAAACATCCCACCTAGTTTAACTGTAATAATGCACCTTCTTTCGACTGTCCCATTTTGGGGTACTGTGGACAGCAAGAATAAAGCAGTAAGCCCGCACTTGGGATCACTGTGCTTGTGGGAACGGAGTATTTTGATTTGCCAACACACTGTCACATTTAGATTCATAGGGTCTGTGTAACAAATTTTTAGCATTCCTTAGCTAATTACTGAATGGTGGATTTCTGCTGTACATTGCAGGTTGGAATGGTGTTTCACCATTTCCCTTCTCAAAAAATAAAGCATTAATCTATCAGAAATTAAGAATTTCTTCCAACTACTAGGCTTCATATATTAGTATACAATTTTTTAAATATACAAACTTTTAAGTTTAGGAACATAAGGAGCTCCCTGCTTGGTCACAGCAGTGTCCCATTTCCAACAGGGACACAACAAGTCCTGGAGAGAGCACTCAAACCTAGTCTTTGCTTCTTCCATGCTCCCCAGGCATCTTGTTACATTAAGGATATTGGACAGAATATCCCTGCCTGTTCCTTAGGATCTCTTTATGGACCTGTTATCCATGAATTTGAATCCATTAATATACGCTGCCTCCATACCCCCGGGGCAGTAAATTCCAGAAGTCCAAGAAGTGCTATCTTTTATACACAGCAGTTGTATCAATGAGCTCCAGTTCAAGTATGGCAACATTTGGTTAATAACAGTTCTGTATTCATTTTGCTCATCACCTTCATTATTTTGTGAATGCTGATCATATCGTCCCTCAGCCTTACTCTCTCCCGACCAAAGAAGCGTCACCTTTGCTCCAGGCTTGTCTCATAGCTCCTGCTCTGTTCCAGCTCAGCCTGCATACACTCACGTATGTGAAAACCACTTTCTACACAAACATACATAAATATGCATGAAGTACCTGAACAGCTCTTGATCAACATGCAACTTCAACGCCTGGCAAAGTTGGAGGTGAGTTCTCCTAATCCTAGCTTGATCCTGCAGCATTATATCACCCCTTTACCATTTAAGGCACGACAAGAAACGTGATACAATCACACAAGTCAGCAGAACCCTAGAAATTTTAAGTCTGATGTCCACCTTTGCCATTGCCTTCATCCGGAGAAATTTAAAACTGTCATATGAGAAATGTGCTCTGGCTATTCTCTTTCTTACTGAACAACTTTTTAGCTAATCTCCCAACTCATCACCATTTTGATAAGTAAGTTCCAATTTAACATATATATTTTTTAAAAGCAGATTGTATTGACCACATTACCCTTGTGCAGAACGCTGCTCCGCAGAGAAAGACACCAGATTAGTCTGACACAAACTACATTCTAATAAATCCATGCTGCTTGTAATGCCATTTTCTATTCATCTTTTTAAAGCTCTTCAAAGATGCTGTCAAAATTTCTCCGAAAACCTGGCGTATCATGGAGATGATATTTGAAAACTACTCCTGAAAGCGCTACCTGGTACCCTGAGGCTCAAAGACGGTAACCAAGCAGAGAGACGCTGGCCCTCTGCTCTGCAAGCGCTTTGCGGGGAGCAGCAGGAGGGGGCTGCTCCGGGGGGGAGCCAGGGGGGCAGCAGGGCCGCGGCCTCACCCGCGAGGGGCGCATTCCCGCGGCACCCCAACGCGAGGAGCCGGGCAGCTCCCGTGACGGTAACCACCACTGCAATCCTCCACGGCAGCCCTTTGCAGAGCCTCAGGCAGCAGGAGAGTGCACCGTGCAAAAGACACAGAACTTGCCTAGTCCTCATAATGGTTCTAAAAGACTTAATTTTTCAATTCCTGTCTAGGCTCAAGCATAYGAGACACTGAGTACTTCTGTAGTATTGTATTTATGAGGACTTAAGAGAATCTATGAATAACAGACTTGTTAAAAAAAACAAACTAACTTTTGGGTTAACTTGGTTAACTTTTTTAACCAAAAAGGCTACACAGTAACAATCACCACAGCTAATACAAAAATGTAGAAGTTAAATCTTTYAAGTTCAAAGTAAGGTAAGTACGAAATCTTATCTTGCCTTAAATATTTACTAAATAGTCTTTTAACAATATTTCTAAAGAAAACATTCTTCATACTGCAGATACAAATGCACAAAAGAAAAAGGTAAGAATAGGGGTTTCTGAAACACAGGGGAACAAAATTCAAATTCAGTTGTGAACACTTCAGTTCAAGCACACCAGGAAAACACTCTGGGAGAAACACTACGAAACTGCAGCGCACAGATTTTCTTTCACAKCTGAGGCTGAGCACAGTTAAACGTAGCTAAAAGCGGCCGAAAACTTCGCAGTGTTTGGACCAAGAGGGCACACCACTTCCCTGAGCTGCTCTGTGCGACCCGAACGTCACCCCGTCRAGGTCACGTCTTCCCTCTCCCAGGCCGAGCACGTCCTGCCAGCGCGAGCGGCGGAAGCTGGCCCGTCGCAGCACTCCCAAGACACGGGCGCCTTCGTCGCGGCTCAGCTGCAAATCATGTGCCTGAGACAACCCACCACTAGGTAGAAGGGAATGATGAGCAAAGACAGCTAATATATCCATATTTTAACATGAATCTGTGGTACCTAATGATAACAACATGTTGATTTGAATAGCTACTCACTTCAATCTTCTAATTTACCGGCTGACATAAGAACTAATTTATTTTATGTAAAATTCAAAGGAAAGTTAGAGAAGACATCCTGAGTAGTATACTATAAAAAGATACCTACTTTGAAATGACTGACACTGCTACAGCCATCTGCAAAGCATTTCAAAGAAGTATTGACTTTGTAGATGTAAGTGTAATCCATGTAAGTGCCGCTCCCTAGTACATCCTGTTTACGTAACTTTCTTCGAGATGAAGAAGAAAAAAATGTTTTTGTTAAAGAAAATGTCTTAGTAACAACTGCTGCTTTTCCTGTGATTGTCTGTTTGACTGAAACATGGAACTGATAAGTCAAACTGAATAAAGTAACTGCCTTTTCATAGAGTGAAGACTCTGAATTTTCTGGTTATAGAATATCAAAGCCAAGGGAACTTCCAAAAATATTTATGGGGACAATAATTCTTAAATAGTATTTTTATTCTTAAGAAGAAAWTTTTTTATTCCCTAACCAAGATATAAACCACCATGGTTCAAAGCTTATACAAATCTCTCCATGTAGTTCTTTCACAGAGAGGCAGAGGCTTAGCAAATTAAGGAATCGTTGGTTTAATCCAAAGTACCACATTTCTGTAGTTCGTAACACCACAGTTCTGCAGCAGCTTATTTCGAAGCAGTATTACTGAGATTGATTTCCTGTTTTTCTAAGAATTTAAGCAATTTTAGCAGTTTTAGAGTAAGCCCTCAAAGATAAAAGTTCCAGAACTTCACAGAAATATGTGAAAGAAAGTAAAATTAAAATAAGTAAGTAAGTAAGTAAGTAAGTAAGTAAATAAATTTTCAGAGTGGAGCTCAACTAATGTTCTCAATTTCATGGAATTTTTTTTAGCATGTACCTCGAAATAGGTAAGAGCAACTTTCTAGGAAGATATTACATATTTCACTCAAAATGAAGTGGCCAAATGAGCCTGTGAAAGTTGTTTTTAGTTGGTCTACACAATACAACAGATTTCTGCTGTTGTTTTAAACCAAAAAGAACCTTAGATCCATAGAAAGCAAAAGTTACCAGAGGGGAGCTTAAATAYGCAGAACAACACTGGGAGAGCTTGCTATCCACACAGATGTGTTAGCTAAAATAGCCTTATTAGCCCACCGCTCTGCAGCCTGACTAATTCAGATACCCATCTGACAGTTCCCTGGAAAAGTCTTCTGTTCCAGCAGSAGTGCTGCTGTTCTTTCTTTTATGAAAGGGTATGTTCAGGTTTAACAAGAAGCCTATAAAATCATGTCATCTAGGAATAAGGAAAAGTACGAAATCTTCCTCATCAACAAACTTTATTTTAACATGGGTACTATGTCTTTTAAAATCTGTCGTGCTGTGAATCTGGAGAGCTCCATTTAAAGGCAATGTTTCACCTTTTATTTATTCTGAGTGGGTTTTTACCTTGATAACTTTCTACGTGATCTGACCATGAATATGGCACATTTCCATTCCTTCCTTTTATTTGGTTAGTTTGCTTCCCTAAGGATGTTCAGCAATTTTTAAAATAAGACTATAGTTGACATGTACATAACTACTTTTCAATGTGAATTTCAAAGGCACTTAACCGTTGTCTTACTTTGCAAGTCAGTGGTAAAACTCCCACTTATTCCAACAGCAGCAGAACTAGGACAGTGTTGGTTGATGTTTAGTCAAAAGTAAAATAAACATTCTTTCCAAAAGATAAATGGATTAATCTATTAGCCCTGATTTACTTCCAGCAAGATGACTGGTATCTGACTCAATTTTGAAATGCAGCAGCAAGGCAGTGCACAAGGTGGGAATGCCTTACCCAGCTGCATTAATTCCAAACATACAGAAGTTGGCAGTCTGCAGAGCTGCTACTGCAATGACAATTTTAACATCCACTGAAACCCACTAAGAATAATTTAAAGAGAAAGACACTGATTCTGAAAATTAGGCCCATGATTAATTTCATAGTAAGTAAYTGCCTTTTAAGTAATGCTATTTGCATGAAATTATACCTAAAAGTTACGTTCATGTGCAGGTCTTTGCAGAACTGGATGTCCCCCAGAAGAGACAATATTTTTCCTTTTTTTCATATAAAAAAAACTCATTGTATGTAATTCAGGCAAAAAAACATTTACTCTGAGAAAATAAAATCCAGTAGCCTTTGTAAGTATAGCCCTTATTAAAAACATAAATTGGAATCCAATTCCCCATGTGACCTTTATCTCCCATTACTAAAGGATCTGTTAAGTTTACTGTCTGAAGGAATAACATAAAGGCTTACTTCTCATTTATTGGGTGACTGACTAGCAGTTTCATTCATTATAATCACAGTGGGAATTCCTTTTCTTCCTTTCTTTTTGTAATCAGTGCAATGTGATAGATACTTCAACTACATAAGAGAACAAATTCTCTTAAAGGAATGCTTGCCTGAGCTTACCAGTTTTAATTTATTGACCACGTTATAGTTCCATAGGATGATAGGATGAATAGAAGACAACATGTTCTTCTCATGCAGTTCTTGATCAGCAAAGTATCACACAGCAATGGAAATTTCAAGCTTCAAAGTCACATTCAAAGGTGTGGGTTGGAGTATCTCCCTTAGAGATAACGCAGTTCTGGAGTTTGCTCCCTAAGTATGAAATGCAAACTCAAGAAAGAAAGTACATTGTCAGTTCTTTGGCTTATGAATTTCAGCTTGAGGTTATGCTGTTCTTGACCAAAAATCATGTTACATTCTCCACTGACACTGGCAGAATTACAAGAGCTTTTATATTTTTTGGTGGTCTAATGGCTAATTAATCCAGATCAGATGTTTAAAGTAAGGAACACTACTCTCACTGGGCTTGGGAAAAAATCAGACCACAGTGCTGGTGTGAACAAAAGCCCAAACTTTGTGTCTACAAGCTTGTATTTTAGCTTTTAACTTCTAAGTGTTAGCTGTAAAGTGTTTTTACACAGACAAAGTATAATAGCTGCATTTTTCAYAAGTTGAACTTTACAAATTCTAACAAAATTGAAACATTCTGTTACCCCGAAAATGCAAGGAAATGACAACACATTTAAGAAAGTAAAATGCTCTCTCATTTTCTATTTTACTGTATTGAAGGGGGTGGGACTGAAAAGCAGTGAAACAGAGACCGATTTTTCTTTTTTAATCACTAGCTCATATAAATGGATGCTATTAAGGGATGGTCACAATGGTAGCGAAGACGCTCTGATTGCAGAGGCTGTGATCTGCTCCACTGGAGTTATGTGAAGTTAGCCCTAGCTATGTAAGCAGTTTTAAGTAACAAGTTATTAGAAGGGGAGAAAACAGCGACAAAAAGCAAAGCCGTTAATTTGCAGTCAGCCTACGCATCTGTGAAAGGAAAGGAAACAAAGGAGGAGGAGAGACAGTCAGAGAGCCCGCGTGTGAAAGTTCGCTGGGAAACAGACCCTTTGCATTGTAAGTGTACTTCCTACTACAAGGGGCCTTATCTCCTCGGCTCTTATCCTCCAGAGGAAAATGTGACAAGAAATAGATAACTACATACAAACACTGTACGACAGCCCGGAATTCCAAGTCATTCTGCAGAGGATCAGATAGAGAAAAGACATTGTTTGTCCTTTTCAAAAGTAGGACGTTGTGGTCTATTCAGGCAGTAAAATAAGAAAGGATATGGTAAATTGCCTAGTTCGTTGATACATACTCAACCTCAATAAACTCTGATTTAGAATAACTAATAGCCAATGCAGGAAAGCTATTTCTTGGAAGAGGTGAAATTTGCAAAATAGTATGATGGTACTTACACTATCACACACTAAACAATATACTTACTATTTTTCTTACTATTGTGTTACTAGAACCTGAATGCTACCGAAAGTTGAGAAGCAGCAGGATGCTTTCAGATAAGTTTTGATGTTTTGTTCTACATTCAGAACTATCTTAAAACAGTTCACTTGTCTCTTCCATCTTCTAAGACCACGAAGTCTGACAGTCTAGAAAGCATTTAGAGAAYAGTGAAACTGAAAAAAATTACTTGGAAAAAAACCCCAAAACAATACCTCCCAAGAAGTCCTGAAAGCACTTTTTTTCTGTTAACCACTTGCAAGAGCTGAAGYATTCCATATTCGCAGCCATAGATGCTTATAAAATTGACAAAATAGTAACTATTCTTGTATACAAGTGTTCTGAAAATTGAACTTTCAAGCRGTGAAAGCAAAAACAAAAAATAACCCTAGGACTTGGGAAATACTAATTTTAGCTCTGCAATCATTCTTGCAATATATGATTTTTTTCTCTAGGATTTTTTAAGAGATGGCATATACCATGTCCACATAGTTTGATTTACTTATTCAGATGGATCATTCTACTTTTACATCTGTAGTATTTCAGAATATTCATTCCAAGATTACTGTAGAAGATAGATCCTTATGGATTTTCTTCTTTTCAGCCAGYAACATTTTGTTGAAATAGTTTCTTGTGAAGAGAATGATGAGAAATTATAAGAATGATGAGACTATATGCTCATCATTATAAGAATAATGAGATCTTAGTTTAGCTAGTTCTCCCTTTAGAAAAATATGYTCTATTAGAAAACATTAACCAGCAGCTAATGTTCTTGTGAAGAGAAAGGTGATAACAATTTTGAAATAGAATTTGCACTGGGTAACATGAAAATAAGCAAAACCATCTCAAAGGCTTTTAAACTTGACTCGTTTCCCTGTTCCAACGGATGTTAACTCACATTCAGCATACTGTCTGGTAAGATATATTTTCCCCACAGAAGCATACTGACAGGTGTTCCTTAGGTACAGGGCCTTCACAAAGAACACCTAATCAGTAAAATCTTAAAGTGATCCCACACTGCCTCTTAGGAAAGCTTTGTAGGGCATCCTGTTTAGAGGCCTTTTATGCCTACACGCTGTCTTTGTTCTTTTTATCCCTCTCTGTACTATAGTGCAGARTGAATCCATGGAAATAATGCCATGAGGTTTCCACTGCTTGTTAGGAAGGAGAAGACTACCTCTTGGCTGGTAGTGAAGAGACTAGCCACAGGCATGTATATCGGGTCTTTTGCATTTATGCAAATATGCTCAGATATTGTTTTCAAACCCTCAAAAGAGTTTCTACCATGATACCAAACTGTAAACCTAAGCCTCTGTTCACTGTGGATATTTATCACMACTCCAGCACCAACACTAGCTTAAYGACAGTACAGAAACAAAAACAGAAAACAGTGGTGAAGGCATGATTCTTGGGAAAGTCCTGGTTACGAACTCCTCTGCATCTTCCTCAAAATAAAGAGCGACAGAAAAAGTAACATTTTAGCACAGCAAGAGAACCAAGAAGGTACCAGCAACAGCGGAGGAATTGTAACCTCGGCCCTCCCATCACTGCAGCTGCTCTGGAGGCAGCTGTGGCAACCTAAGATGTTAGTCCCCTCCAACCTCCCAGTGGTTAAAACTATCACAGGAGAGTACATTGAAGACAGCCAGGTTATTYTGAACTTGCACTCAAGGTATTTCAAGCTCATTGAACTGGTTTTTGAAACAAAATAGATTAGAAATCTTCACCCAATCTGTTATGATAATTTGGCTGCTGGGAGAACAGCATCCAGTTCAGTAGCAGAAATGAAAACTGCTCCAAATAAACTTCAGAAACTTTTCTGTAAGTCTGAAATGGACCCACATAAACTAATACATTGAGCAGAAATAYTCCTAAAATCAGCAAGGAGATGTCTAGTTTTATCCAAAAGGAAAACATACAGGAGAAAAGCATTTCTGAAATTCTGACTCTCTTCAGACATTTCACTCAGAGATGGCCGAGGCCTCTCCCTCACTCTGGCATTTGCCTCCTGGAAATCTTTCCTAAATCTAATCACCTTAAACCTTCCTTTCATTAAATGAGAGCATGCTCTCTCTTTTTAGTAAAAACGTTGCCAGAGAAAAATCTGTTGACACTCTTGTTTTCTGCCATATGGGAGATACGCATCCCGTTGTGTGTAAGTGGCATACAAAAACAGGATAATTCAGGTTGGAASGGACCTCAGGGGTCTCTGTCCAACCTCCAGCTCAAAATAGTGTAATAGCAAAGACCAGACCAGGTTGCTCAGAGTTTTATCCAGTCAGAGCTTGAAAACCTCGAAGGCTGGTGACTCCACAACCTCCCTGCATAATTGTTTCTGTGCTTTACTTTTCTCCTGGTTAAGAAGAAACATCTGTGCCTCCCATCGCCATACTCAAAGGGAAGTGAGGGACAGTGGAAAGAGTGTACAGTCACCGTCATGCTGAGTACTTTTAAGAGAAAGTGATAACTAGYAGTGTATGCTATACAGATGTTAGTTTGAAAGCTCATGATAGGAATTATGAATAAGGGTCTCCAGGACAGACAATTCTCARTCCCTACTTTCCAGAGCTTGAATAAGGCAGAAGCATCAGCCAAGACCAAGGCTGCCCAGCCCTGTCGCTTTAAGAGGCCACTCACAGACATCACTTCCCATGCCTAARACAGGAATGTAAAACACTCTAGTGCCTTTAGAGAGCTGCCACTGGGTTAAGCGGCTGCTGGGCCGTATTCTCAATATCCACCTGCTCTGCCTGCCTTCCGTGTCAGTCCCTGTGGGCTGCATTTGGTCTCCTGCCCATAGATGCCTCGCTTAATAGCCGTGAAGCCTACAGGATTTTTGCAGAGTAGGCAAGCTACAGGATAGGGATAATTTCAGTTTTCTCAAAAGACTTCTGGTTTTATGCACTTCTTCTAGAAATACTGTCATTAGCATAATGCAGCTGTTCAATCTCATTTATTCATGGCTCAAAATCCGTGCTCTAAGATGGAGTCAATCGAGTGAGAAGAAACAATTTAGTCAATTTATAGATTAATTATCGCAAGGGCACAAAATAAATATTTTTGCCTTATGCTACACCTAGCATAAGTGTGTGGTTAAAATACTGGTTTAAAAGTGTGGTAAAATATCATTTAAATACTTGAAATACTGTATGGAGTACATGACAAAGCCCTCCACACTGACAACAGTCTTAGATTTAAGTTCCTCAGTAATTTCTTGAATTTTCTCCTTTTTGCTTGTACGTTTCTCAAAGAGTTTCTTTTACATAGAAGATACTGATGAGAAGGGTAAAAGATTGCATTTTACTCAATCATAGTACAGAGCRAGAAAAAGGTTCGACTCAGAAGTATTATTCATGTTTTTCAAGTAAGGAATTTAAATCTTCAGAGAGATTACRTAACTTCCCAAAGTCTCAAAGTGAGGTAAGAGTTGAAACAAGAACAGAACTACATTACTTCATCCAGTACGCCCATTTCTAATCTTGACTCTGATTTAACTCCCAGTCTTCTAATATTAGATACTAAAAGTCACCACAAGCTCAGAGAGAGTAATGACGCAGTTCATGGGAGAGAAGTCCAAGGAAGATGACTTAATACATAGAAGTCACTTCTGGATCAGAAGCCACAAGTGGCTAGGAGACAAGGAGAGAACTGGGGGGAAGTATCACATCTATATTCCTCCCTGCCCTCCCACTTTGGGATGTTGCTGGGTAACAGACACTGGGCTAGAGAGATCTTTGGCCTACCCAGAACAGCCACTCATAACTTCTCTTCAGTATGTACACATGAAAAATCTGGACAATCTGCTAGAAGATCAGAAGATCACTAGAGTGACATAGAAGTCACTCTAAGGAGATAGTGACATAGAAACAACACAATGGGAACACCTGGCTACCAAAAAATTGCAAGACGTCAACTGTTTAAAATGTTCTATTTCAGATTCCTAGACTTTTGATGTTACTACAACAACCCATCAATGCTACTTAAAAATGCTTTTTTCTCCTTTCTTTCTTATATATGCACAAGACTAAAGTGTTTTAGAAAATCTGATCTAATTGCAGAACTTCTGAGTAATGCAGAATGTTGACAAAAGCTGGCACAAACYGGCACTCTCACAGAGACAGGACTGTACCGCAGAGCTCAGGTTTCACTAGGGGCCTTCAGCCTTGCCTTCTGCTTCCCAGGATCCTCAACCGTCGTGGGGGTTTTTACCCAGACACAGATGAATTGACTGATAGACAGACTTCGGACAGTGCAGTGATAGTTCTTCACTCATGAGCTCAGGGACAGCCTACAGCTCAGAAGGGAGGAGAACAGCACTCCCACRCTGACAAGGTTTGCATATTAACATGGGCACAAGCGGCTGTGGCCACCCCACCTTCGGAGCAGCCAGCTTGCTCAGCTTCCCAGGAACACGATGCTACTTTACAAATCTGATTACACAGGGCTTGTATCAATACGCCATAGACGTCAATGTTTTGCCGTCTAGGGAAATCAAGATACTACCAAATATTTTACCTGATTATCTTATAGTGTTTTAAATAAGGCTCCATTTTTCCAATATTCCAATAAATGGTCTGGCTGATCTACTGGAAAAAGAAAGACACACCAGGCTGCTAACGTTAATAACTCTGCATGGAGTTGCAATGAATTACCAACATACAAATAGCACCTTCCATCCTTCCAGCCATTTGTCTAAGCGCTGTAAAACACTGACAAAAGTTCTGACAATAATGACAAGTATATAATTCATAAAGAAGAGTAGGAAAATTCTTCACATAATGCTGTCCTTTAATGTGACAATTAATTCTTACACCGGTGACAGTCTTACCATTTTAACATCTAGTATCTTAACCTAAAGGCGGATAAAGCACTTCACATAATGTATGTTGCTGTATCAACTGATGTGCTGAAGTGTTTTTTGCTACATTTGTTTAACAATGAAAACCTCAAAATGCATATAATAAAGTTTAGCACTGACGCTAATCTGTGAAAAACATGGAGAAGGGAGGGAATAGGCTATAAAATAGGACAGAGTAAGGATAAATACTGAGACTCACTGTAAAGTTGTTGTGTTWAAGAATTTTAAAGACTTTTAAGGAAAACAGAGTGCACTTGTCTCCTGCCTAGATACTGATCTACTCCCAGAACTGAAAACATTTTTTAAGACATCTTATTTGATGTCTTACCGGTTTTGTCATACATTCAGAGCAGGTAGTCTAAAGCAAAGAACAAAGGTGGCGCAATTTGAACTTTAACTTATACTTCACAGGTTGGTGCCTCAGTCAGCCTGCAAGAAAAGCAATTATTGCACTCGAGCTAACACCAGGAATCATGTTATAAAAAGGGGTCAGTGACATGCCATTTCATTGTAGAAAAGATTTGCAGTAAAAAAAAAACTAAAAAAAAAATAATTTTCTTAAAAGCTCTATAATTTCACCTTCCTGACTGAAGAACCGTTCAAAATAAATAAATAAAAAAAACCCCACTAAAACACTGGCATGACATTAGCTGCTTGAAATCTTACCCTGAACTAATTCTGGAATACAGTTATAACAAATGATTAAGCATCATTTTTTAACTCAAATAGCTCCTTTCTTCCTCTTGGAAATTAAATGCTCTCTCAACAAAGATTTTAACAATGTTAACTTCAAAACAAATACGAAGGATGATCTGTTCCTAAGCAATATTAATTTAAAGTAATCCTATATATTTTTGGTAGCTTCTGTTTTAACAGTGGCTGCTTTCATTCTTCGAAACTATTGCTGTTCCCTTTGGAACAGGTAAATTGCTTCAGTGAGTGACAAGTTAGTCCTCTTGCTGGGAGACTGGAAGCTGTTCGTCAATCAAAAGTAAGCTAGCTGGAAATAACTGATTTTATGCCTCACCGAGTTTGGTCTTGCCTGAATACAAGAGGACATTATCTTAGCGCTTGCCACGGTAAGGGAAAAGGCCCTATGTGACTGCTGTGCAAAGCGCGCAGCCAGGACCGGGGCCGGCTGCTTAACGAGGGGAACCGGGACAGGGGCAGAAACTGCCTTTCGGCAGCCTGCGTGTACAGCGGGGGCAGCGACTCCGCGAGACAACAAAAAGCTTCGCTCCTGACGGCAGCATCACCCAGCCGCTCCCATGTCATGCTCCTGCCTTCCAAATTCTTGAATTGAAGCATGTATCGGAAAGATTCATAGATTACTGAAATACTTAACACAGTGTAAGATGAAAACAAGCAAACTCCCCAGCTTGTTCTTTTTTCTCATTTTCACTTGTTAATCAAAGTGAGGCTCGAAACACTAAATGAAGCCCTTCAAAAAATCCATTTGCAACTTCAGGCAAATGCTTATGCTTACCCAGATCTGTGCTGCTCATCCATAAAGCACTGCATTATTTATTAGGACAGTCTAATTAGCTTCTAACTTGTCCCGTGTTCAGCTTTAAGTGAAGCAAAKAAGCTAGAGAACTGCTAGAGACACATTTCAGCTCATGGAAAAGCAGCTGGGGAAGTTCTCATACAAATTCATCCACTGTGGGAAAAGAGAAGTTTAAGTCAGTAAATGCAGTATCAGACAGTGCTTGACCTTTGAAACTGTGTGTCAGCCTTGGTGGGAAAACAAACATACCACTTGCCATTAATGGGCATCTCTTCTACATGGGAACAACGGGCTATTGTGGCATAGAAAAAGTGATGTCCTCAACATCTTACACTAATCCTGCTTAACAAAAAAATAAAAGAAAAAAGAATTCAAACTGCAAAAAACTCAAAAACAATGCTGTAATTGTTTTATTTATTTTAAAATAAATTCATTATAACAACTTATTGAATTTTAATTTCTAGATCCTAGTACTTTCCAAGAATATGTGTCCCTGTAATATAAAAAGTTATAAACATATGCATATGATCTCCTAACAACTGTGAGGGTGAAATAAAAATAGCTAGGAATCAAGTGATCAAAGAGAACATGCTTTACATGAATGGCACAGCCAAATCAACCTATCTAAAAATAATGTTGTCCTCCAATCCTTTTCCTTCTCATATTTTAATCTGACATTTTGTAGCTATCACAAATGTTAATTTGATTTGCAGGATTAATTTGGAAACCAAAAACCACACAAAAACAGCTTAAGCTGAAAGAGCATAGGAATGAGAATCTTGTTCTAACTGTAATGTATGCATGTTTAGACACCAAACTGACTCTTAAAATGCACTTACCACTATGGTAATGCCAGGATAACTAATCAAGTTGCATAATAATCTCTCATTTTTAATAACGTTTTGTTTACCTGCATCTTGACAGAAAAACTACTTAAAAATCATCTTAACAACCAATATATCCCTGTTGTCTCATCACAGGAAATAAAGTAGTTTACTTCTGAATTTAAAGATAAAATGTAAGGGTCTCAAATGATTTGCTGCTTGTATAAATAATGGGATGCCTAGCTATTCAGGTTACATGATAGTTTATGTGTTTCCTCTAAAGTAACTGTATTAAGAAAAAAAATACCAGTAAGTGGCAGCTTAGCAACTGATTGTGTCATACTTTGTAACCACGGACAGTCCTATCTGCATAATCTAAAACAACCCTAAGTGACAGACTTATTCAGATCCCTCTAAATCAGGTTAGCTATAGGATGATATGCTTGTGCAACCACAGTTTCTGCAATAAATCCCAGAGTAAAAGAGGAAAGCTATGTCCAGCTTTTGCAATAGCTGAAAAGAGATCAGAGGAAAAAAAGTCCTCCTCCCTGCACAGCCGTGGCTCACTTAGGTACCGTTCTGTGCAGCCACAGGATCTGCAGCATTTTCTGTCAGAAGTTTCCTTGGTTGGCAATGCTCATTAAGAAGTTTTATGTCAAGACACTGATGTATTCCATCTGTTTTGAGCATACTGCCAGTACAAATCAGCTTAAAGCACATTTCTACACCCTTCACAAGATTAGAAGAATTCTCATTTGGCAGGAAAGCACCAGTTCTCGCACAGCCCATGTTTCAGGGATGCAAAGCAACTCGGGAAAAAGGAGGGCTGATTTTGGAGCGCCAGCGAACAGCCGTCTGTGCCCAACTCTGCAGCAATCATAAGGTCGAAGAGGGGATCTGCACATCCCATCTGCCAGCTAAGMTGAGCTTAAGGCAGTTTTTCTTTTCTGCCCGGAGGATCTGTGGTAGCTGGACTACTGCACTCCGTGAAGCCGGATTACATAAGGCGCCTCCAGAAGGGAGGTTACTTGCCAAGCTGGCACAGCTGTACAACTGTCAGATTTTTCTCCATTCACAAATCTAGTTACAGCACTCTACAACACTGTAAACTCAAAATCTAGCATACACACATATCAATAAGCAAAAGATCTGTTTTGAATTAAAACAAGTACCCCAACTATGATTTTACCTTTATACATTGTTCATTAAATCTAAACTGAAGTGAAACATGCAGAAAGAAACCCAAGTAGAATTGCTTGCTTTAGTTTGTATTTACTAAAGAGTGCCCACTTTCCACAGTCAGACAGAACAAGCAGTACACTCTATATTCTCCTACAGGCTGTTCATCTCTCAGCTCAGCATTTCATATAGACAAAAACAGCAAAACTGCAGCCTGYGCTTCTGATAGTGTCGATCATGTCCTGTTTCATAAACAAGCAACTTAACTCATTTCAAGCAGCTTTCAGTTAAATCCCTCCAGTATAGAAATTCCTTCAGGGGAAACCTCCATGTACCTACCACACAGCACTAACAGAACTCCAATTTATACTTCTAGAACAAACCACAAAGCGTAATAAGCTATTACTTTAAAAAATTCAGTTCACTTCTCAACTTGATGCATGGAATTAATAGCAAAACAGAGTCATCAAGAGGCATCTTTACCTTCCTTGTAGGGCCTTATATTGGAGTTTAAATAGTAGTTAGACATTGAGCAAAAGATCCCAACGGAAAACCTGTGTTTCTATCTACGTCTAAAATAAATACTAATCTCCTAAKACCTGGAACAATGTTTTCATAAAGTGTTTGATGTCCATTGATACACTGTGAACAATACCGTGTCCTGCCCTCAGCATAATTCAACACAAGTTTCTTGTAGCCTGCAGAACTATACTTATTTGCATTTGTTGTAAATCTGGCTAATTCTTTTCTTGGTGGTACAAGAAGCTGAGTGTGACTGCTGAAACTTGGAGCTGCATGAAATGTGGTGCCTATGCAGAAATTCAGGCAGACTGCATGAGAACAATTCTCCAACTAAAAACTACGCTGAACTTTAATACCAGATCRACATAAAACCGTCATTAGTGAAGTTTTACTAACTTATAACTTGATCCCAGTTGAAAGAGGGAGCAAGTGGGAGCAAAGACACAGAAAGCACCCGCGCTAATCCCACGCGGCAGGGAACTGCCCGGCRTACGGCACCTTTGCAGCAAACAGGCATGATGGAGCTGCCTGGGAATCCAAACACAAAAAAGGACTGGGGCTCAGGTCTTCCCTTCAGCCTGGTCTCTGAGAGGACAAAGAGGGCAGAATAGAGGCAGAGGACCTGCATCAGAAAGAGCCATCAAATACACCCAAGATGTCCAGCTTTTGAAGAAGAGTCGCTCGTGGAAAGCACTGGGTTCTCTCAATCTATCTAGAAAAAGGAAGAGCTCAGCATCGAGCCTCTCGAAGTAAAAAAACCATCTACRAGCACGAGCAAGGCGATCAGGCTGTAGCAGAACTGGAGGCGGCAGCTGCCACCTCAGCTCACTCTCTTCTCATCTGTGGCTTTTAATGCTCTTCTGCCTGCCCTAAGGGGGGGCAACCAGCAAGAAAATTCACACCTGCAGAGAAGTCAGGTGCAGAGCTCATAAACCAAAGAAGCGGTGCCCAGATCCTGGCTTTCCGTGTGCACTGACATCGGAGCAGCACTCGGGCCGTTTCAGGCATTTCACCCACCTTGCTCACTGCACTAGCATTGGTCAGATCCACAGCAATCCTTTCAAAGCAAGCTTCTGCTTGGAAATAATATTGACTAGCATTCATGCCAGGGTTAGAAACTTGCTTTCTTTTGCCATTTCATAATTTCTTTAACAGACACTTGAATTAATCAAGGGAAAGCAGGAGTCATATTTTTAGATTTGAATAAATGTGACAATTACTGCTTCCTTGGATTGATCGCATCCYTTTGATGTGAATTAACGGCTGTAAATAAAGGTTTAATCTTTGACCAGCTAGGACTAGAAATCTTGGAAACGTATGTTTCCCTGAGCTTGGCAGTAGTGACATGTAGAGTGGTGGGCTGGCAGCATAGTTTTATTCAGGCCCTCTGTGTCTGAGAATGACAAGCACAAATGGAGATGGAGAATAAAAGTAGGATACACTGCAGAGACAACAAATAGAAAAATAACAGTGAAAAACTGTAAGGAAAGAAATTATTAGAAAGAAACTTACAGAAACAGAAATAATATATGCCTTGAATGGTTTGAAAAAATAAAACAGTTCGAGACTATAAAAGTGCTTCAAGAGAATATAAAATGTCGTAGGCATTAGAGAAGTCAATTATGCAACTGTCCCCACGCTTGTTCCATGTTCCCCTCCTTCCCAGTTCCTGTTTCTGCTCATGTAGCCTCCATTCGTCCACTGAATTATTTTATTATTGGATATTTATTATTTTATTGGRTAGAATTTTTCTTGTATTTACTTGCTGTGTTAAGTGCAACGGTTCTATAGATTACGTAATATACATATACGTCTACGCACACATATCAAACTAGATGAAAACAATGTATGAAAAAACCACCATTTTTCCATTACAGAAATACCTTTTCAGCTCATTCCTGAATATGTCACTGACCGAAGCAGTTAACATAGATGCACTCCTTTATTTCTTCAGTCAGCTTAACAATCTGTGTGAACGGTTTCAGCACTTTTTTTTTTTTTTAATTTTGGAAAGAGGTATGGAATTAATTTACCCTCCTCATGGATAATGGCTATTCAGAACGCATTAACTCAGAAATTTTGACACATCTGCCATCAACTTATAGAAGAAAGGACTAGCTGTTTCTTCGTCTTATTTACCTCTTATTACTCTGATTATTCTCAGACTTTTTCAACAGCTGGTAATGACAATTAGTGAACATAATTTGCTATTAAGTTCTCTAGGGGTTGTGTTAATCCTGTTACTCAGCTGTGAGTTCTTCAAGCACATTCGCCGTGTAGCTTTAGTGATGGTGATTAGCATAGTGTAAAGTTGATTCCTGCCCAGATCAGTTTCTGAGAAGGTCTGGCAAGCCATCACAGGCAAGGAGAAACCTTCACCTAAGGAAGGCTCCTATTAAAATCAAAACAGTACAACCCTCCCCACACATATACTTAAAATTACATTTCAGCTTATACATAAAAGAAATGTGTGATTACGCAGAGCAATTACCTACAATGGTTTCATTCCTAACAATTGTGCCATTATATGTRTTTCTGCTACTGCACTATCAATAAAAAATTGTCCATTATAATTGAACTAAAAATGTGATCTTTTTACACCCTGTTCTGAAGTTGTCTTAGAAATCATTTGGGCCTCAATCAAAGTAAAACTAAATGACTATATTTAAGCAGTATTACAATTTAAAAACTCATGAAGAAAGAATATCAAAATCACCTCTCTCTAGCATTTGTAATTCTCCTGCCAGACATGTTATCCCTAAAAGAAGTAGCATCCTTTTTTTAAACTCTAAAAATTAAAATCTAAACTTTTTTTCAGAAATAAATGATTCTTTTCTGATAGTAATGCAATACATTTTCCTCTGGTACAGAGGAATATATAGAGAGACGATAGTTTGAAAATAAATACTCAAAGGATGAGCAAACCAGTTCATCTCACTGATACGTACAGGCTCACAAGACAGGCAGGTTTTTTAGCAGAATGTAGACCACTTCTTCACAACTGCAGCAGGTAAGAGGCACCCAATGAATGTGCCACTCAAGGTGGAAGCTGTATCTATGTAAATATATGTCATTCCTATCTGTCAAAGTCCTTTGAGCAATGCAAAGCCTTAACTACACAAAATAAAACCCCTCATTCTTCATCATCTATTTGACCACATAGAAAATGTCTTGCCCATAATAAAAACCTGCCTCTAGAACCCAAGAGAACAAATTAAAGGGAAAGTAACATATGACCACAACGTTAATTTTTGGTGGCTCTTCCTTCTACAAGAAATCCTGTCCAAGAAGAAGCTCTGTACCTTATACCTTAGTCAAAAAAGAACACGGAAACCTGTGTCCTTAAAATCTTTTTATCTACTTTTTCTTATATCCTTGTTATTCCCTTGCTTATTTTTTGTGCCTGATTTGAAATTTTGTCTACTCAAAGAAAGGAACAGTTTTTGGCACCAACCTGTCTCTACAAATACCTAAACCTATTCTATCTTACCATAGGAATGACAAAGCATAACAGTTGGTTGCTGACAGGAAGGGACAAATTCTGCCTACAGAAATATAGCTACCTGAAATACAACTATGTGTACTATTTTCAGAGAAACTTAAGACATGTATCTTAGTAAGAGAAAGATCTAAAAACTCAAACACTACCTTGAGAACTTGTACTTCAAGTACTTGCTGGAGATTTATAGGGAAAATGTAAAATGTACAGAATCTTCTCTCCACTTCCAGAACATCTGTTCTAGCACCCATAGCAT
The DNA here is from genome assembly GCF_003343005.1 of Rhea americana. Classification (NCBI taxonomy): domain Eukaryota; kingdom Metazoa; phylum Chordata; class Aves; order Rheiformes; family Rheidae; genus Rhea; species Rhea americana. Next base: position 1,480,877 of record NW_028185816.1, read on the forward strand.
AGATACGGCTAACTATGGATTGCAACTGGCAAAGCTAAACTATGACTGCAGTTAACAAAATACTGACACACACTGCATTTTAATTGCAAAGAGCTGAATAAACACAATCTGAGCCTAACTAGATGAGGAAAGTTTTGCATGTTCAATAATATGGGCTTGTGTAGTAAATATAGATCCATGTTTCCAATAAACAGTTAGTCACATTTTCTGGAAAAGAGGATGTGAAAAAAACAATGAATTTTTAAAGAAACTGAAGCTGTCGTCTTTTGCAACCAAAAAATTTCAAGGGAAGTCACAGCATTTACGCTTCTAACTCCCTCACTAGCATACCCAGAAGTCCTGGAATAACCTGCCTTGTAGAATGTGACTACAAAAAGTGTAATATGTTCATTTTATCAATAGGAAGATTAATACGTGATTTGCTGCCATTAAGCAGATACCTAGCCAGACAAAAGAGTTTTGATAGTTTGGGCTTTTTAATGACAGAAAAAAACCAGAGTATACCTCATAAGTAGCTGAGACATCCACATTTGAATTTCTGCAGCTTTCTGTCTTTAAATGGTTCCCTGTACAACTTATTTGCTGAATAGCAGCTAAAAATAAGCATGCCCAAGGTTTTCATCAGAACAGCAAAATTGTTAGACTTCAAGCTCTTCAGGGAGAGAATACTTCTCTTTGTGGTCTTGTATACCTCAACATACACCATACTAATGAATGAATATCTTCTGTATTTTGTCAAAGGTAAAATCCCTACATTTCAGAAAAGCTCTTTTCAAAAAGAAACTCCTGTCAACAGTCAGTCTGGTACTATGTGAAGAATAATCCCTGGAGGCTGAAATTGTTATCTCAGGAGAAGTACTGAGAGAGGAGTGACATCAGTGAAAATAGCGTGGATTTCTGAAAGAGTAAAAAAGATCAGAGCCTGACACATTTATACATATATTCTTTCTACCCCTCATAAAATTGTGTATTTTCATTCTAGTCAGCAACTGCAATCACAACCTTAGCACRCTTCCTATCACATTAGTAGCATGAAAGCAGCTCTGAGGCAGCAGTGACAGATGCATCATTAAAAACGTGAACTTCAGTGCTGGCCCCAAGCTGTCCCTGGGTTGTGGCACTAAGGTTTTCTCTAATTGGTTATTCAGCTGCATTAAGATTTCTAGTACATCTGCAGCAAAGCAGGTGGGGAAATTAGTCACGTAACTCCCATTAGCAGTTGTTCCAGGTTGCTTATTTACAGCAAAACCCTTTTTCTGCATCAAGGAAGGAAGAAAGGAAGAAAGGAGCCTCCTCTCCCCCTTACAGCCTAATTACTGACTCCAGTCTAACCAGGACAGTAGTCTTGTACATCTCTTTAAGAAATCATCCATTGCATGATCCTAATGCATCTAGATCAGCATTTGAGGTCATACTTTTCCTAATCTTTCTGTACACTTCCCAGTAAAATAGTATTACCATCATCAATGGATTTTTGTATGTGGAAGCTATGCAGGAAATAATAATTTAATATTTTGCAACCTAACAAGGAATCTTTAAAATATCTTGGGCTGTAGTTATTCTCATGGTTATTTTGTAGGCGTTCATTCTCATTAGTACTGACTTCAGAATAATAGGTGTAAGAATGTAAAAATATTCCAATGTATTTCAGATGCATTTCTCAGAAGTATAGATTTGCAGGGGAAAAAATGGCCGAAAGGTTGTAGAATTCATGCCTTACACAACTGTTTTACAAAATGATCACATTTGGTAAAGAATGGGCTACTCGCTAATATGCTCTACTGTTACTAGAAAAACCTGTGGATTTTAAATACATTAAAATTTAACAACCAAGAATAGGTTTTCCAAAGCATTCCTTGTGAGTTAAGATCCCTTCCACAAGCAGAAATATAAGCAAACAAACAAACAAAAACACAGCTGGCAAAAGTTTTAAGAGTCAGAAAAAGCCCTATGCACGCATTACCAAGTGAATTTCCAAGCCAAATTATGGTACCAATTACAAATTTTAAAGAATTTCTTCAGTTTAAAGCTGTACCTTTTAATGCTGTTTTTGAACAGCAATAAAATTATGATGTCCAAAATCCCACAGAATATTTACTTCATTTTCTGACAAGGCCCACTTTATTCTTCTACGATCTCAACTTTACAATCTGTTGAAACAGTTACATGTATTTGTACTGATCTTGAAGACAACTGAAGAAATCCTATCATACATTAAGTCACAGAAGTTTTATGCAATTTCACCATAGCTCAACTTCTTAATGACAGGGTGTACAATTCTATAGCAAGCTCCTCAAACTTTCGCTTGATCTTAAACATACGCTTTAGCCATTGCTACCTCTTGAATTTCAGGTAGTCATTTTACTATTATAATCTTTGATTAGTCAAGACCTGAGCRCTTAATAGTTGATTTCTTTCCTATAAACTACGAAATGGTCTAACATCAGTAGATAGTTCCCTGAGCATATATGGTTCCGAATCAAGGATCTGTCCAATTTTTTCTGATTTAAATCTTTCTGCCTCAGTTTGGCTGAAGAATTGAGCTGCTTGTACTTCTACTGTGGGGAGATTAACTTAATGACCCACTAGAGTTAAGAGGTCTAGTGCTAATGTCAGTGCTATGGAGTTAGGGCCAGGGTAAAACTAAAGAAAAAAAAGTAAAAACTAAACGCAACCAAAGGCTGTACATAAACCGCTGAGATTGTTTGAAAACTATTCTATACCTGGCTCAAGCCAGTCTCAGTCTTCTGAAATTAACACTATAGTCCCAGGCTTACTGTTCTGTCTTCGCAAACAGCTCCATCTGAAATGCAAATAAGAAAAATGTATATCACTATCTATTTTCATTTCTGTATTTTTCCCATAAGATATATAGGTACCTCTGAAATCAATACTCTTTTTCYTTCCCCTCTACCCTCAGTTTAAACTGAAGCATTCAAATTCTGCAGGTGATGATTTACAYGGTTACAGACTGGAGTTTGGATTCAGGTGGAGTTTGTATTCAGTCACTGAACTCCTATCAAATTTACTGAAAGTAGGAGGTCTACAAAAATGACTAGATGGCGCAAGAAACAGGCTTTTCTGAGAATTCCCCCTCCCCTCTTTTAAAATTTTATGTCTAATAATACTATGAGAACTCTCGCTTGTGTCAGTATAGGTGGAATACATACAGATGAAAAAAAAGTCATGAATAGTGTGGAAAGCTAGGAGGAAGAGAGCAAAGAATGAAGCAAAACTCTTAATAGTAAACACCTCCAAAACAGCTGGATGTATCCAGAATTTAGATTCAGAGCAGCAACCATTCTTACTGTATTTTCTGAGCCATGTGCTTTGAAATCAGAAGCAAACATCCTTGAAAAGAGGAGCAAAATCTCATGGCTTAAGCCTAATTTCAGAATGCTTTATTTCAGTTTAGTGCTAGAAGCTAGTCAAAATTAATAGTACTTTTTGCTCATGGCAATTTTTAAAAATTATTTTATGAGTAAATTTGTTCCAAATAAGTTTCCCTGTTGGGGACAGGAAGACATTTTTCTCCACACAAGAAACATTTTTCCCATTTTTCTGGTGGTCCCAACAGTTAAAAAAGACAGATACAAAAAAGTTGTAGAAGAATATATACATTTCTCTCCCAGTGAAATACCATCTTTTTTCCCCAAGTACTGACAGCTAGTCAGTTCTTTCAAGAACAGCATGAAATGTGTAAAGGCAAGAAAAAACAACATAGAGTGAAAAGTACTGATTAACTTGGGGTGGTTCACTGAGTCACAATGTGGTTCTCCACTGTGCTGTCTCTAAGAATCTTAAATCATCTTTCCCTCCCAGAAGTACCCAGAATAATTTGATCCTTCCAAGTAAYAGAACCGATTCCTTTAACCCAAAGTTAAAAGGTTAAAAAGTTTCTTACAGTTAAAAGATCTTGACATACGGTGTTTTTAATGTAAAATGTAATTTAGGAGTCTAGCTATACATTACTAAACAGCTGCAATTACTTTTTCCTTTTTAAGATAATCAGACATAGATACTATTCCAAAAATATCTCTACAGGTTTATACAAGGATAACACTTTCTACCTACTTCCTGTTTTTATTAYTGATTCTGGTTTTATTGGCTCAACGATGGTTGTCTAGTCATTTAACTTCCCTCCATATACCTTGTTTTTTTCCCTATATACTTACTGAACTAACACTGCATATCCATTGCATTTCAGAGAAAATCCTGTGGAGCAACATATTTCTCCTACCCTTTTGTACTGCATGACTTCCTCTTCATCAGAAGAGCAGTAACAAGAGAACATTTTCATCACATTAATGTATATCAGGAGATAACGGTACCATGCCATCATGGTATATTTATGCAGTTAAAGGCACAAAGCTGCAGCCATCTAAATTGCTCATTAGAACAGTTAATTCACTTAYTTCACCAGAGTCTCTAATACAAGACTCCAGGTTCAACAACTACTCTCTAGCAGCAGGTCGAGGAGCATGGTATAGAAATTAAGAACTGGGCATACTGTTAAGCCACTCTATGGCTTAACTAATCCACTCTTGTATCTTGCTTATATCAGAAGCTATTACAACCAGGGTCCTTGAAGCGTCACCACACAGAAACAGCGCTCCCTCAAAAATGAAACACTGAGAAAGTTCCATTGCATCGTTCACACATACACCATGCTTGCATTTTCCCTCCCCCCTCCCTCCTCCTTAATATCAAGCATCCTTATATTTTGGAAACTAACATCATAGTAACTGTGTCCCCATAACTTCCGCATTTCTCAGGTTTTCTTCTTATCTGTAACTGTCCCTCTGTTTTCCCCATTTTCTAGAAAGTCTCTCTCTGGTTTATTTTTCTTCCCCTCTTTTCCAGGCATTTAAGTTTTGAGGAGCTTAATGCCAGCATCTTTGTTTCATCTGCTGAGTGCAAATGATCTGTTATTTTTAATCATATACTTCTGTCAATATATCTCTTTGTATTTCTGTTAGTTGTTCAAGTCAATATAATGTAAGACAGAAAGAAGCGACAGCAGTCTCTTTGAGCATCTCCCCCTACTTTCCTGCAAGTTATAGTGGATCTTTAATAGCTTTTCCCACTTTCCCTTTAATAGTTTTTCTTCCCCCATCCAGCATCCAATCCCTTCCCATTCAGCCCTTGCAGACTGAGCCTTGCAAGCCCATGGCAGCTCACCCTCACTGAGCTTTGAGTCTAAGTCTCTAAACGTGTGCTTGCATATGTGTGTATTTTTTATATATATATATATATGTATATATATATATATATATATATATATATACACACACATACACACACATACCTACATATACAAACATGTGTGTGTGTACAAATATATACACAAGCATATATATCTATGCATATATACACATACATATGTGTGCGTGTACCCATACACATAAAGATGTTTGCTTACTGTCATAAGCCTTACTGGTAATCCTCAAAGCAATCTTTTTTCTTTTCTTTTCTTTTCTTTTCTTTTCTTTTCTTTTCTTTTCTTTTCTTTTCTTTTCTTTTCTTTTCTTTAATGTTTTCATATAAAAAACAAGTCTGTGCTTTTGCTCCAATAATAGTGCAAAAAAGTCACAGTAGTAACCATGTAAGAAACAACGTTAATAAACTTGGCCTTAAGATTTTACTTTTTTCCATCTTTCTTCCATGTAAAGGAAGAAATCTAGTCATGTCAAGATCAAAGCTCTAAGAAATCAGCAGATTMATTCTGTACAGTGCTGCAGCACCATCGTACAGCACTTCAGTGTCTTAGTGTCCTCACGTGTTTAACTCACCTGTTCTCCAGGTCCTGCTTAAAATGCTTCGCTCATCTACCACTGCAGTAAATAAATTTGTGTTTATTTACTTATACTGAAAACACACTGAAGCCCTGATTTTTAAGACAGAATTGATACATACACAGGGATCCTAGGCTGTCCTATTATTCTTGTAACTTAAATGCCCAGCTCTGCAGCTCTTCCTCATATGTCAAGTATTACCTCTTACTGTGCACCTAGTTTTACTGATTTCAGCAGGCATGCTCACTCTACAGTCCTGCATGAGCGAAGGTCTGGAAATCAGGCCCTAAAATAAAGTAACACTAATTAGACCCAATGCTAAAGAATAAAAAGATTTTCTGAAGTTAGCTGTCATTAGCTATACTGGGAGAGAGAAATGACAAATCATTGTCRTGGGAATATGCCATTAAAGTAAAAAAATATTAAATTAAATATTGTTGTGCTTTGGTAAATGTCAACAACTACCTCAGTGGGAGAGTGACAGGCCTCTGGCAGAGGAATTCACCATAAAAGAACAGATTTCAAAAAGAATCTTTAAAAGGAATTGTCAACACAAATCACAAAAGATGATTAGGAACAGCCTTTAAGAAACCTGCCATCCTAGGAAATCAATAGGAAATCATTAACTAACAAATGATAGCATCTGCTATCATGGAATTTAGTGTTATAATATAGTCTACTTTCCTGACTTTGTTAGAAACAAAGATATTTAGCACTTTGGAAAGACATGGGAGTGATGTTAAGGAAGATGGAGCATAGTGCAGTTAATAGAAAACAACTTTCTATACAAAAGCATCTCAAAACTTCATCATTTCAAAGAAAAAGACAATACTACAATTCTAAGCTTTATCATTACTATCAGATGCTTTAACAGTATCAGTGCAGTCTGTTTGGATCCTGTTCTGTGTCAGACTCTGTACAGATAATAATACATGTATGTTCATCTCACGTATCCAGTTTTGACAATGTGCATTATCCAAATCAGGTATCTAAGGAAGTACTAGTAAAACAAAAATATATGCTGAAAGCATTTTCTAGCTTTCTCTGTTGTTCTAGTAGCACATCACTTTGTTACTATGAATAGAATAATTCAAAATTGTGAGCAGAAATTCTGTATCTTCCATAGAATTTATTCCATTAGTTCAAATAAGAGCTCAAAGCTAATTCTTTAAGGTACTGAAGCCTCAACAGAGCATCAGCTTTCTGGACCTTGTTATCCTCTTTTTCAGAATGTAAATCTACAGTCACATCCATAAATCTATAGAATTTACTAAGCTTGACTCTAATAACCTGAATCTACATAATGAATTTCTGGCTCATCATTTTTACCCAAAGTCTATTTGTGTCTAACTTTCTGCACTAGTCAGCAAAACTGACTTGTACAAACCTATTATTAGTTGAAAGAAAAACCAATTACTAAAACTGCTTAACCAAAAATAAATTCTTAAGAGGTATATCTTAATGGTGCAATTATTTTCCATGTAATAGCATCTATAAGCCATACACTTTTGTGTCATGCATTTTTATAAGACAGTGCTCTATTCTGATCACACACTTACATATCAGAACCAGCACAACAAAGAGAAAGACAGAGTGAGAAAATGAGAGAGTTTATGCCTCCAAACAGAAGTATCTTCTCATCTTCACTAAAATTGCCAGTCTGTTCATGCATATACATTCACACCAAAATGCAGTAGTACTAGAAAAACAAACTAAAAAAGAAAAGATTTGGTGTAGGTGCATCCAAAAGTTATTACAATACCAATAATTTATTTTGATATATCAATAATTTATTTTCAAATCACAGATCCAAGGCTGTTCATGCACCAATACCGAATTAGGTATTTAGTTTTCAGCTTAGCTAGCAGATCTTTTGACTCCGCCAGCTAAAGATGGTAACAAGCATTAGTTTTCACCCATCAGCTAACAGGTATCAGGTATACAGTTCTACCAACACAACTACCTAATCCACCTCATTTAAAATGATCTAATTGTTATGTGCCTTCATTAATGGTATAGATTAACCCAAGGAAGTTTCCTCTTATTATAAGAGAAACTAGTTTGGTGATACTTTCCACTGGCAAATCTGCAGGGACAGTGTCCAAGAGACAAAGCACAGTAAGGGCAATACCCTCAGTACCAATACCAACCCTTGCAGCTGTTTGCAAAATGGGTATCTATATGCCACCTTACGTAAGTGCAAATAGCTCTTTTTACTCAGTTTAAAGGTAACCTAGGACAGTTTCCTCTTATTTCCTTAGACCATCTATTCTGTTGGCAAGTACAAAGAATGAGCTGAGACAATCAGATGAAAAGGGTCATAGTGATAGTCTGTTGTATTACAAAATACATATCCTATACACAGGACCTCATAAAAGGAATGTCGCTCTAAATGAAAGATATCTTCAGCTAAATGGTATTGTAATAGCTAATTTGGCAGACATATGGTTTTAATGAATCTGGAAGAAAAATCCTTATCTACTGATGTAGCTGAAAACCATGAGCTTAGAAGTAAGTAATTAATCTGAAATGAGATTTGTTACATATATCCATACAAAGTGATTGCTAAAGATTTCTACTTCTTTAACCCTTTATTACTTCTTTTACACCAGTTTCCTTAGTGATGCCTTATRATGGTTATATCACAACGTCAGTGTAATTATCGAATGGTAAAGCCTTGAAAAATGCCCTGGTTCCTAAGGTAGCACTGATCCTGGTTTTAATTTTCTCTGTTTTGTTTCCTTATAATCACTTTGCTGAATGACACCTTTTCGTGCCTTGTCAAATTTCAGAAGCTTATTGCTAATTACAGCATTCTTCACGATGAGAAGTGAATTTGCACTCTTCAAACTACTGTCATATGTTTTAAGATGGAAGGATTAAAAGTTATTTCCAGCTCATTACCTAAATAGAAGTTCAACCCAAAATGAGAAGAAAACAGGAAAAGGAAAAAAGAAAAAACACATTCCTAGTTCACAGTGTTGGGTCAAGCTAGAACACCCCAACAAGGCTCTGTGACAAATACTGTCCACCCAATCTGCATGCTAAGAGAACTAATGATAATAAAGCTGTTAGATCTATAAAAATTTAGAAAATAAACCCCTTATGCTGCCTGTCTTTGATCCACATATCTGACAAAATAGCAGCATTATCACTTAAGTGAAAGTGAAATTTGTGCAAATAATGAAACATCTCTGCTTCTATAGCTTATCTACTCTGGGAAATGCAACCCGAACAGTTCCTAGTTGCCCTTGAACACAAGGGCCAGAGAAGCGTTATCCCTCTGAATTGCAGCTTGGCTCATAATATTAACAATATGGATGTTCTCTGAAAAAATAAGATTTTAAAAGGCTAGTTCAATGAATGTTAGACTGTCTCCTGATTTTTGAGTAAATCTAAACACACTCTGTGAGAAGACAGAAAAAGAATTTAAAGTTTCAATGTCTCAAGCATGTTTAGATATAGATTTGAAAGTTAAGCTAAATGTTCTCAGCTGATCATTTTCATTATAGGATAGGATGAGGCTTTCCTCATCGATCTCCCCAACCTATACACATACATTCAGGATAAAGCAAGAAGGCAAAAGTTCCTCCTACCTACTTTGACAGACAACTAATACGCCAAGCTACTCTAAAAAAATGTGAAAATACTTGGTGGAAGAGGATGTGTACAACCATCTTCCCATAAAATTCCCTGCTAGAACACTACTCAGATAAACACCTGACTTCAACAACAAGGCTTTAGACTTCAATGGGGGCTGGAGAGGAGAGTTCTGATCTCTCTACATTGCCATATGTATTAACAGGGACCTAAAGGGGGTTCCAGCTCACACCCAACTGTAAGTGCAACCAAGGCAGAATAAGAAAAAAAGAATCGTGAAGCTCATCTCCTGCTCTTACATCACATATACAAAAATATTAGCATAAACCTCTGACTTTTTTGTACAAGCCTAAAGGCTGGTTTGAATGGTCAGATTCCAGTCTATTCTGCACCTCTGTGTGAAGCAGCATCCCTTGACAAGGTCCATAATGGGACAACGGACCAGTGCATAGGAGACAGCTTACCCTAAGCATCCAAAAACATCTAGTTCACACCCACCTACGTCCAGTTTCTCTTTACTGTAAGACACATTTAGACATCTCAACCACTTGTTTGTATAGCCTCTTCTAAGAATGCTTCTGGGAARAGGGTTTCATAGTATGCAATCTTTTCCCAATTCCCATGTGTCCTTAGAGTTAGGAAATCTTTCTTAGGAACTGAGTCTATTCAGCTGATTTTTTTCTAATCTTACCTTTGCTTGACAGGGAAAACAATTGTCTCCAGGTCTTCATCTTTTTTTAACAACAAATATTTATTATTTTCTTTCAATTTTTCCTCGAAGTTCATGTCTCCTATAATTCTTGTAATTCCTACTGCTGCCTGCTGAAATCTTTTTATATCTTTCTTATACTACAGTGTTCAGAAGTTYGTGCAGTTGTCCTGACAAGGCGTTGTCAGCACAGAAGAAAAAAATTACTTCYCTCCTGGAATTTCTATTAACGTATACTAGAGTATCTACCTTTCTTTTGCAGCTCTTTCATATTCTCAACTAACACTCCGGATGTGGTCTAGTATAACCTCTGAAATGCTGTCTAGTCAAATTTTCACCWTCATCTGTTTGGCTTCCTAAGTGCAACATTTTGCACTGGTCTTTTCAGAATTTCATCTTAATTTCAGGACATTTTCCAATTCATTAAGTACATTTTGAGCTATAATCTAAGGCTTAAATGAAATGAATAAACTGCATTACACTTAGGAGAGACCTCTGATTTCATGTATTTTACTTTTTTTCTCCATTTGACAACARGCAATCAGTGTCTGAGTATCATTTTCCAATTGTTTACTAACCTTTAGAGTGATTCAATCATGGTCATATTTCCCAGCTTCCTTCTATTACAATATCAATAAATAACATTTTGAACACAGATTATTACGAGCCAGCCTTAATTAGAATAACTTTTGTTTTCAGTATCTGCAACTGTGCATGATCATGTTTATGCATGTGAGTTATTTCAAGCTTTTAACGTGACTCTCAGCTAAGTAAGGGTTTCAAACAAGCAACACCATTGATTCCTAAATGATGCATAACTTGAGAGACTTGTTAAGGACATTGAGGCAAATCACGATCCCACTAGCGTCAGGGGCATAACAGTTTAATCCTCCAGATTCAGCAAAACAAATTATGTAACACAATGAGACAAATGTCATTCAACATTTTCAATGATGACAGAGACAATTATACAAGTTTGTTAAAACTGGCTGCCTCTACTGCTCGGACTGCATAAAACAAGACAGACAAGTCAGAAATAAGACAGTAAAGAGAGAGATGGAGAAAATCAGAAYAAAATATCTATAAGCACTGCAGAGTATTCTTCTTTTATCTTCTATTTCAAACTGAATAGCTTCATGGGCTCTTCTGGTTGTCTCTTTGTTAAAATATGATAGCTTGATAGCAATGATTGGCAAGTACTGTCCATATTCTTTGTGTACCCATTAGGCAGAAGATGAGGAATCTTTTTTTTTCTTTTTTTAAAAAAACTTTGCAAATAAATTCAATGCATAAAAGGACCTTTGCCTCAGAAAAAGGTAAATAAAAAAAGACTCAGTTTTAGTTTAATCATGGATCCCAAAACCTGGCTCGTTACCAACAGTTTATCTGAACTGGCAGACTCCTTATAAGTCTTTAAAGCTAGATTAAAATTCTGGTCCTTCTCCAAAATACACTGAAAGCACTCCTGTTGATTTCAGTGYGATTTAAACAAAGCCCCCCTGGATATAAATAGCTGTCATCCCCTCCAGTAATGCCAGAAATTAAGAGGCAAAATGTATAGCTTTTTATATCTTTTACGTTTATATAAAAGTGCAGGGTCTGACAATACTTTGAACTGGTTAATTAAGTTGAATTTTATTTAGCACATTTCATTGTATCATACATTTTTCCTTCTTGCTACAGTTTAGACACTTACGGAATTAGCAGAAAGACTCAGAATGATTTCAACTGATTTTGCACTGTATCAGAACTGAATCAACAGCTCACAATACTGTCATTCTCTCATTATTTGCCCCTTTTCAGACAGCACTGTGTCTTCAGGGAAGGAACAGAAGAAGAAAGCTCAGTTCCACTTCTGGAATGGCTGTCATAAGGGCCATCCCCTAAACTTCCCATCCTAGTTCCCAATCCATAACCTGGTGCTAAATGCAGCTTCCTTGCACTGGAAAATCTGTCCTAATCCTCCAATATTTGCTATCTACCTCTGTTGTCCCAGGATCCTTCTCCTTTATTAAGCCATCATCAGTGGTTTAATRTAGACCTTAATGGAGAAATACAGTAAATAATATGGGCAGAGATAAAGAAAAAAAATAGAGCTAATGTTTGAACAATTTAATATATTTCAGTAAATGGARAGACTGCTCATGCAGTATTTCCTTCTTCATGAAAAGCAAAAACTCCGTAATCTCTCATTTTTCAATKGATTTTTAAAAAACTGCCCAGAAGAGCCCAGCTAAACTAGGCTGAATAAGTCTGTCTAGTCCACTGTCTTCTGTTTGATCGGTAGTAGTAGTAGATAATTGAGGAACAAGAATAAGAAATAAGGTCTTTCTCTCGTACATCCACATACCCTCAAGCCAGTCAATAATTAAGGACTTACGCATCTAGTGATTTCATTCAGGCAGTAATGTTTAATTATCACCATGCCAACAGAATAGATCTGCCCAACATTATTGCAGAGTACATTTCCTCCTTTACTACAGCCTGCATCTCTCTATCATCATGTTTCTTCGAGTTCCAAGTTCTAGTCCTTTTCCAGTTCCTTGTATGTAAATTGTTTCATAGATATGACCATCTTTGTCTCTTCCATCATACATTTTCCAGTTCTTTGCGTTGTTTTTGAAATGGAGAATCAAAATGGCACACCTTATTCAAAAGCAGGGCATACTGTTAGCTTACACACAGCCATTTTTTTAATGGCACTCTCAATTCCCTTCTCAGTAATTCCATATGCTTTATTGCCTTTTGACCACCACTGAGCTTTGAACAGATGTCTTCAGAGAACTATTCATCAGCCCACTATTTCTTTCTTGTGTACCAATAGCTAGTTTAGAGCCCATGACTGTATATGCACAACTAGCATTATTTTTCYCARTGTGCATTACTTTGCATTTATCACCCCTTCAGTTCTCTTCTATCTTCTACCACCTTAAGCTTCCAAACGCCACGTTCACAGACTGAGCATGACACAGCATGGAGTAATACTCAGCTCAAGAAGCTGCTGTCTGGGCTACAGGGCTGCAAATCTCAAGTTTAGATTTTTCTCAGGAAGAACTGTATTTTACCAACCATGGCAGATTCTTTCCACACAGAACAGTGTTGAAGAGAATAGAAAGAAAAAAAAGTCAGAAGATGAAGCAAGAGGAAAAACAACTGTATGCTTTCTTTCAAATGTTTTAAAATTGATCCTTCTAGCCTGTATATATTCTCTCAATTTCATTTCAAGGAAAAATATTGAAATTACATATTTAGAAAAATAAACAGAATGGCCATAAGTCTGTGGAAAAGAATAATTCCATACATCAAAAAAGTCAGTTCATGATGCTACAACACCACAGGTGCTTGTAGCAGATGTACCGTATTTCTTTAGTAAGACTTTAAAAGCCCTGCATATTTCTGCTGTTATAAATGCGTATGTTATTTATACTCCTTCTACAGATTCTATTTGCATAGCTATAGAGCACTGCTTTATTTGGCTTAAGTATTAACAATTTCCTGTATCTTCCTACGAGTCTATCACAAACTTATTGGAAATGGAGAACTATTGTTCCATCGGGGTGCACACGCATATCCCAGGATCTACAGTTTCTCTGGAAGTAGAACAGGTAACAYGATCTTCAGAAACCCTTTTGATATTTCTACTACCTTTTATATCGCAGCAGCAAARAACCACAGGGTAACTCAAAGAGCAACCCTGAGCAATTCCCTGCTCAGGGAAGTCACAGGGTAACTCACCTCCCAGACCGAATGAGACAATCCTAACGCCTACTCCCTCTGCCCCTAAACATCACACAATTTTCTGCCTTGCCAGAACACCATACTAAAGATAACAGTTCAGGAACTTAAGCTACAGAGAGGTATCAAATGTAATGGTACACTGGGTACACAAGCCACAGGAAAGAACTACTCAATTTTGCCACAGTCCAGAGGGTAACTTTACCCCGGTGTCCTCAGGCACGCAACRAAGGAAGCGACAGACTCGTTCCAGAATCAGTGAAGCCTGCCGTTTGACTATCTTTGCCCAAAAGTAACTTCCTGCTGTGTTTTATTCAGGCTGACTTATTGAGGGGCAATTTTTCAGTGTGGCTCTTCAAAAGAATAAAACTCACCTCTCCCATGTATATATGGTCTTTCTTTTCCTATATTTTTTTTCCTCCATTGTGATAAGAAAACTAACCAAAATAGTCAGCTTCTTCAAAGGGAACAATAAGAAAGTTCTGAACTGTTGACTGCAAATCTTGATGTCAAAAAAATTTTTCAAATGCATTAAAAGGAGCATGATGGCTGGTGGCTTTCAGGGCAGAGAATACCAACTAAAAATTACCATCCAGTAACGCCATTAGCCCACACAATACTCCTCACTGAGCTCTATAAAAGCATGACTTGAGTGAGAGTACATATTCTTCCACAGTTCCAAAAACATACGTACGGCAACTAAGAGCCTAAGAGGAAACCGTACGCGATTGTTAGAAACTAAGCACCTTACAGAAAAAGTCTGCACAAATAAGTCAGTTATCTTTTTGACTTGAGTTTCATTTCTTTGTTACTGTATTTCTGTATTCTTTATACACAGAAGCATGCAAGAATCTCCTTAGCATATTTTAATCACTGCAACTATAGCATGTGCCTTTACATTCCCTTCATACTCCTGGAGGAAGAAATTTGCTAGAAATTCAGTGCTATCCAGCAGCATTCAATCTATGGAAAAGAGAATTACCTACCACACATGGCCAGATTAAGGCCCAGTTCTGCTGTCCTCATGCATGCAAACTCTCAGTGAAATCAGAAAAGAATTTTTTACTATATTAGCACACACAAGCACTAGAGCAGTAAATTGATTATAATAACTAGGAAAAAGTTAAAAGTTATCCTAGATCTAGGTTTATTTGAAAGAATGGAAAACTGCAGTCACAAATTGTAAGCAAAACATTAAAATATTCCTTAAAAAATTCAGGGAAGGAAGGCTTTCTTCCTGCTCACCAAAAAGCCAGGCAACCTGTTTTGCTCTACGTGCAGTCTGTAACAYGCACAATTACTAATGGCTGGTGAGCACTTCCAAATTCACCCTAATYTTTTACTAGTATCAAAGAATTACTGAAGTGAAAAGGAAGAGATTAAACTAAAAATTAAGTTAATCCATCACTCTTTATGAGCCATGAAAAAGTCTATACAGTGAATAAATCTTTGTGTGAGAGACTACTGCTGCTGAAAACTCTTCATGCTTGACATACATGAACACCTTAAAATGTGTGAGTTGCCCTGTTGACACTTTGCTGTTCTGATTAAATTTATTGCCGTGCTGCATAAAATATAAAATGATAGTATGTTGCCATTAGGCTTCAAAAGTACATTTGCTGTACAAACAGGTAAGAAATTTACTTTAAAAAATTACCTAAATGTATTATTATTGCACCTGAGCTCTGTGTAACAGTAACAGGTTTGAAGAAGTATGGTCATTAGCACTACTAACATACATCAGTAATTAGCAATTACAACACTCTCTTCAGGATCAAAACRTTTTATAAATGTCAAGAAAGATGTTATTTCAGACACAGAAAAAGGACTTCATTCTTTTTTCCTATGTAGTTCAAACAAACTACCCAAYAGATGAAGTCTCACAGTATTACTGAGAGTTAGGTATGCGGCATTTACAAATATCAGTCAAAGCGCCTTACAAAGGCCGCGGGTGGAATCACTGCAGGAGCAGGATCCGAGTTCAGGCTTCCTCCGCCTCAGTGCCGAAGCTAAAGCTGCAGGCGACCCACCTACAGTCTTACTAAAACTACGCCTTGCTTCTCCTGAGAATGTGATCAAAAATCTGCATGCAGCTAAGCATCACTCACAGCGCACACGACCTGTAATGCTGCCAGGGCTGATAAACATGGAATATGTTATGAATCTTTTCCTGCTCACAGGAAGCAGGGACACAACTGGCTTCATGCCCAGGTCCAAGCTGCACGCTTTTAAACATTGGTGATTCTTGACAGAATCACGGCATCTTGATGACACATTTAACAGTTATCAGAACAGACAAATTTCCTAAGAAAACCATGGCGAGTGCTCYTTTCAGGAGAGCGATCGCCAGTCCCCTCTGTTGAAGACCCATTAGTATGTATTTTAGTATAGCAACACGGGYTTAATCAGCAACTTTGGTGACTGTGGATTTTGTCCTGGAGCGTACTGAGTATCTTCAACTCCTCATAAGGCCAGCAGCAGCCCGGCTTCTTTCAAGTGCTGCTCAGCACCCGGCAGTTTGAGCCCAGTGAGATGAGGAGTTTCCGGCAGTATCACCATCTACGGTCTTAGCAAGACTGCTACTGTGTGTGTGAGTTTTAGATGAATACTATCACTTCCACGGAAACACTGAGGTAAACTTCTGAACTGAACTACCAGAGTTACAAAAAAAAAAAAAAAAAAAAAAAATCACAGAGCTGATATCCCTGCCCACTTCTGTAGCATCACTGGTTTTAGAACATCGTTAAAAATCTGAAAAAAAAAAAAAAAAAAAAAACCCCTATGCTCTAATAATGCACGATTAGTTTTATCCCCCTCAAACACAGAGCAAAAACAAAAAAACCTTCCTAAAAAGGCACATGTTTGTTTGTCAAGACTGCAAGATAAAAATTACTCATTTTCCTAAAAAACAGGTGTGAGCTTTGTGCTCTTATTTATCAGAGAGAAGTGGGAAAATGTTCTTCCTTAAATGAGTTGTTTTACACAGAGACGTGGAAGTTAACTTTAGCCAAAGCAAATCAGCTTTCTAACAGCACTTGGCTCCAACGAGCGCCTCACATGCAGAAGAGGTAAAGCACCGTTACGATGCTGCTCCCGGCCTGTCTAGGAACGAGGAYGGATACTGGAAGAGGAGCCTTGACGTTTCCCTGACCTCTCTGTCAGGACYTCCCAAGCTAACATACCCCAGCACCAGCCGGGGGATAAGCGTCGTTCAGATGATTAATGTTTTAAGGTTCTCGGCACTGTGGTGACAGAGCATAAATACCTGATCAGGTCACTTTTGGTTATACAGAGATCTCAAGTAAAACATGACTTTACTAGGATAACAATCTGTACTTTGCCAGTCTGAGATTCAATAAAACTTTGTATTCTGATACAATTTATGGCCATTAAGACTTTGCCCYTTTATAATACTCAGTTTATCACCAAAGATTTTTTTTCCTATAAATCTTTTTGTTCCGTACCAGAAGAAATTTAACTATGGCAAGAAATAAAGCAGTTGTTTACTAACTAACAGGGAAAATGCACTAAGATAAAATTCAAGATAGAAAAAACAAGAAAAATATACCACCAAAGAAGCTGAAAGAGAATACAGACATATATAGTATAATCTCAATATCAAGTTTTGATTAACTTTTGCAAAAATATCATAAAAACTTGCTCACAATCAGCCAGGCACTCTCCTTCCTAGTTACAGCACCTAGCAGAAAAATGCACCACAGCATCAGATCAAACTACCGCTTGCTCCACATCCTACTGGAAGGAATTTACATGTGGAGTAAGGTATGGCCACTGTTTACTGATGTCTAAGCTAAGTGCACTTTAAACAGAAGGAGTTGTCTGAGTAGTTCTTTCATTCCACATTTGAACCCACTTCCTAGAGCTAAGTATTTCACTTGACATTGGGATGTTGCAGATCACTGAGGTATTAGGAAAGTACTTGGCGTTAAAAAAAAAAAAAAAAAAACCCAAAATCAAAAACCAAAACCAAAAAACAAACCTGTTTGCACAAACTTTAGTAGTAAATTAGATATTCATAGCACTTTTTCACTTTTCAACAATTAAGTTTGAATTGGCATCACAGACAGATGTTAAGGTAAACTCTGCACCTCCTGAATCAACACATGGTGACGGTGTAACTGCCCCTCCCCTAACACATTCAGACAGCTTTGAGGTGATCCGTCTCAGACATTTTTAGCAAGCAAGAAAAAGAAACTGTCAGCTTCTTTTGTGAACTCTAAACAGATGATTCAGAGCAATAAGAGGAAACTCGCACTTTCCACACTCTCCGATATAGCAACTATCTAGTTAGCTGGTATGAGATTCACCCCCGGCAAACAAAGAGGAGGAAGAACTGGAAAGAAACAGGGCATGCATTTACCAGCTTTAGAGTCCTTCCTGTCTTTAAAAGGCTGCCAGATAGCTTGTAAGTACATTTGCCAGCAGTTCCTGCCAAGAAGTATTCTTTGACAAGAGCACCAAAATCTACATCTGTAGGTAGGCAGCATAACATCACCTTGCAAAYGGAACAGAGCAGCATCTTCCCTTGACAAGACTGACCAGAGCCTCCTGGAGAGAGCCAGGTCCATCAGGGAACTTCTCTTCTTCCTCCCAACATGTATAGGAGCAAYAGCCTGGCAGAGAGAGTGGAGGAAAGGGCAATTGCACACACATCAAGATACTGGAAGTTCATCAGTTTGTTCTATTTGGATTCAGTAACTTCCCCTGCCACAAGCTGCAGCGCAACAAGAGAGGCAGACAAATGGAGATTATTAAGGAAGAACTCCACAAAAATAGTGAAATGAGGCAYCTGAGGAGTAAGTTTTCCACAAGGCATTACAAAATCTTCCAGCATCCCATTCCCTCATCCCATCATCTCAAAGCAGGTTCCAATTTCACAGGAATATACAACACATTTTCAAAATATTTTAATTAAAAATAAGTTTTCATGAAAAAAATTAAATAGGCTTGAGATTTTTATCTTTTTAAGTGTGTCCTTAAATCAATCATACTGCTTTTATGCAGCATTTAACAAACATCTCCAGAAATAGTACAGTCAAACAGAGAAGTGGTCTACTTCTGAGAAGAGGTCAAAGAAAGAAAAAGAAAAGGAAAAAAAGAATTTGCAGCCATCAAATCGTTGTGCTGTTACACCTATATAATGCAGAATGTTCACAGTATGCTTTCCAGAAAAAATCTGTACTTTCTGCAACACTCTATTTAGCTCATTTCAGGCCATACAAGAAACAAATTATATCTCATTCTTCTCCAATAATCAGCCAGGAAAAGGGAAAAGCTTCTCAATGCTAGCTCAGTCATATTAGAAACAAGTCAAAAAGAGGGACCATACCCCATCATAGGTTYCTCTGTCTCCCACTGGTAAAAACTACATATCTAACTACAGCACTTCCAACTAGTTTCAACCGTGCAGCTGCCAAATAAACTTGCCTTCAGTTTTACTAGAAAAAAATGCAGCATAGAATACTTAGAGCAGAAAGAATCTAATCAGCACTGTATTGTATTGCAGCTTTTTGCAAAAACAAAGAATTTTTTGAATAGCTAACATTTTGATAATAAAAGACTATGTTCAAAATTATMTACTTGTTTGATTTGTGATTTTTATAGATTTGTTCCTAAAATTACCCCCACACAAGAAACTCCTGATCAATTCAGTTGTAAAATATTTTATCTCATAGCATATGTAAAAACTTGTCCTGAAATTTCATTAGTATGTGGTAATTGTGCAATGTGTCTGATCCTTTGAGCAGTTTATGCAGATAGTATTCCTGGACAAATACGTTGTCATAATTAAGCCTGCAGAAAAATTATTAAATAAAAGTACTCATTTCCTGTTACTATTTGCACGTACAGCTGTATATGTGTGCACCTGGGAGTATGTTCTTTCTGCTTTGACTGCCTATATCAAAGAAAATCTTCAAACTTCAKTATTTGTCTAGTATTCCAAACTGTGCTCTGGTAATTTTTTTTTTTTTTTTAATAAGCAGAACCCAGTCATGGTCGCATTACTTAGTATCATAAAAACACTGGCCTAGTTTTAATGTCATATAACTTTAGACTGATTGTAATATTGTCACTTTTTGTTATTCAGAACTTACAATTTATTAACTGTTTTTCAGTTAATAATTCAGAACTTGTAACTTACTATTATTCAGAAAAATACAAGCCAGAAGTGTTTGAGCATAGATATGGGAAATTGCATTAGAGTACTAGTAAATAACTGTTCTACTTTCTGCGACTATAGTGACTGTGCAAACTGACCCATCGTATCAAAGCCAAACAAGGCAGGAGCGCCCGACCAACCTTCTCTCGGAATTCTGAACCAGATTTTTTCTTTATAGCTCTCTGAAACATCCCCCGCAAAAGCTGAAAGGAAAGAAAGCATTAACATCTGCATTAAACACCACATTTCTTTGGCTTCCAAGAAGGTTGGCATAAGCAGATTTTAAATGAACCACTAACAGAAAATGATTGTCTTGACTACCTGATTTCTAGGTATACTAGTAAATTGTCCAGTTATGAGTTTAATGACTTTATTTTTTCAGAAAGTTCTTGCTGAGACTGCACTGCCAGAACTCAAGTCCCAGGTGCAACAGTTCAAGCTACAGGTCTAATGGCTCTAGCTGGATAGTTGCTGGTCTCAGGCCTTGGATACATTTTAAGAATATTATCTAGTTCTCTACATTTCTCAAAGATGATAACTTCCCATCATATATCATTCCAGATTTAATCTGTAAAAACACAAATTTATGATGTGCTTTTCTACTTTAGTAATTTAAATTTGTTCATTTATTGCACTTACTTCTTTGGAACATACACAGCCATTCCGAGCTAGGTGGGCTCGGCACAGGGACCAAAAGGACTGGGACACAGGCGATTTAAACTGTCTCTGTATGTGATTGATTTCAGGATTTAAGGGAAGTTGCATACACTGCTTATTAGGAGCCTCTGTAATTCCACAAGGTAACAKGGCATCTCAACATCACAAATGCAGGGAGTGCATTTTTCAAGCATGCACAGCTCAGCCACATGGCAGCTGAGCAGCAGATCCTCTGCACAAATACAATTTATCTGCATGTGTTCAGCAGTAGCTTTTCCAGCAGCCTAAGCCGGAAAAGCAGCTAGTTGCAAGAAAAAATGGGAGGAAGAAACCAACCAAACAAAAAACCCATTCAATTTGCTTTTCATGCAGGTTTGATCATAAGAGAATTTTATTATATAGAGCATCTGAAAACCCTACCACTGGCTCACCATTTTAGCAGAGCATAACTTCAAATTGGGGCTGGAATGTGAGACTATTCCCTAAGGTAATGCTAAAGGGCTGAATGAATCTGTCAAAAGTTATTACAAACATCCTGACCACYACTTCTTTGAAACTATTATATCAAGGACTTTCAGGTAGAGGCATGGGACTTATTACTTTGGCCTATAGTTTTTTCAGGTTACATAAATCAGAGGTAATTTCCAGATCTTCTGGGTGTAAAATTAAGTTGCACTAGGAGATCATTACAAATTATTACAGCAGTCTGTGCTACCTCCCTCAGAATACAAAACACTATTTAGAGATCACAGAATCATAGAATCAGTAAGGTTGGAAGGGACCTCTGGAGATCATCTAGTCCAACCTTCCTGTATGCTCTGAAAATTATGCTATTTTTGAGGAACTACTTTGCTTCCTGTGCACCTTCACAACAACTAGTTTATTCTTCTCAATCCTATAGAGCCAAAGGTGAGGGAAAGCAAGTTAGTTATTCTATTCCATTTCTTACACCAATGTATTTTTCATTCAGGTCCAGTTAATAATTCCTGCCCCCTTCAGAAAACCACAGTAGTCTCACATCTCTCTATTTATTATTACATTTTAGTATTATACTAATTTTTAAGCATGTATTTATTTTTTAATATAGCTCCTTAYTATTTTCAGTATTCACACAATCTTCTAGTTTAAAGTCAGTAAAAGCAAATCCCATCTGCTTCTATTCCTTTACTATCAGTTAACTCGGTCCCTCTACCACTTCAGCTTTTGTTATTAAAATGACATCTATACAGCAAGTTTGGAGCAGCACTGAATTATTTATTCCACTAGAGAGTTTTATCGGACCAGCTCTTCCAACCCATTGTATTAACACACATTCTGCGCTGAAGCTCAATTTTGAAAATATATGACAGCAGAGAATAAAAATACAAGAAACACCATACCACTTAATTAGAAGGTACTTCAAATTTTGGAAACRAAGAAAAACAAATTTGCTCTGGAACCATGGGTTCTGCGTGTTCATGTTTGTGCGAATCAAGCCTACAGCTACATTACCATTTGTGTCCAAATTCTGAGTAGAGATAGCAGAAGTCAAATTTTGGTTGCTTGATATCTACTGCTTGATTGACACAAATCTTTGAACTTCTGTATATTCAGCTGTCCTGGTCATCTTTTGTCTGTTTCAAGAGTACCCTAAGAATTATCTGCTTTAGTATGTTTCCTTATACTGCAAGAACCATGCTTTAACCAGAAGACTTGGAGATCTTGGAGAGAACTTCTCAGAAGCACGAAGTATCTGATTACAACTAGAGGCTACTAAGTGATGCAGACACAAGCATGAGGAACTGACTACTTTTTCCCCCCTGTAATCACTTGCATGACTAGCCCAGAACACAGACCTGCAACAAAAGAACAATAAAAAAATTGGAAAAAATAATATGAATTTGTGCAGCCTCCTTCTACGTATAACACAGTTATTCRCTGGCAAGTGTGAAGCTATTAGAGATACAGTTTACTGTGAATGATTTTGCTTCTCCGTGTGGAATATTTTCATGACTATTAGCATCAGCCAGGCATAATCAAAGAAATGCAATCAAGCGGACTACTAGTTTATCTTGAAGGTGCCTATAAAATCGTAACATGTAATTATAGTTCAGAATTTTACAAGATGTGGAAACTACAAGCATAATTGTGTCAGAAAAAGATTAACCAAATAACCCATGGAGGTTAGGCTCACTGATATACATTAAACATGATGCTCCAAATGCAGCTTTTGGGTCAGAGAGTCTGTAAGGGGCTATTGCGTTATTCTACATACATCTTGTTCTTAAAGGCTTCCCCAGTCAGCTGCTTTCAACTCAGTGTAGGTGTTCATACGTTTTCGTATGATACTCTTTGGCATTCCTGTAGCAGTACCCAAGAGGTCACCAAGTACAGCTTCACACAACTGAGCATCAAGGGATGGAGAAGAAAAGAAGATGCTCTTTGAACAAGAGAGAAATTCTGAATGACACTCAACTGACTTCCTAGCGGCCACATATTCCCAACAGTTGTGTCTGTATTTACACTAGCTTATTCCTGGTTTGCTTCTGAATCCTACTCCCCCAGTGGTTCCCCAGTTTCTATGTCATTGCATACCTAGATACTATTTTGGTGTATGCAAACAGAATTATCTACTGGGAAAATACAGGAATGGAATAAAAGGAAGAAAAGTGACAGTCTTCCCAGGATGCTAAGGACACTGTGAAGCCCAGAAAAGCAGACTGCTTCACAACCAGCATCCCCATAGCTTCCCCCACTATCAGCTTCCTCACGCACCTGACCTCGACTTGGCAAGCCACGTGCCCATGCTCAAAGTTTAATGTGGGCATTGAAAGAATCAGACAAGCAGATTTCCTGTGTGCCAGAAGGTAACCCTGTAAGCACCGTTCAGCTGAGAAAGGGTGGCATGAATGGTAAATGGGCCTATTTATTGCCTTGGACGGTATGGCATATAAACCCAATCTTGTTCCCACTGAAGCAACACATGATGCAAGTAACCTGCTGATGTAAGCGAAAGCCAAAGTAAGGCTCATCTGGAATCCACAGGCTTGTGCCACTTGGTTAGGCAAGCTGAAGCCCAAATTCAGCCAAAGCTATCAAAAGTAGACTGGATATAGCTGTTTTATTATTATTATTATTTTAAAGAGAGTATGTCTCTCCAAGGCCTCAATCCACAGTTTTTTTTAGAAAAAGAGACAGTATAATACTTTCTTCTCCTTTCTTTTTTGTTGACAATTTGAATTATGAACTCTTCAAACTTGTAATTAACTCAACCTTCCAGATATTTTTTTTTAAATCTCAACTTAAAGTAAGATTTTGGAGCCTTATCCAATACATCTTTAAGTGAAAGGGATCTTTTCCTGACCTCAGAGGACTCTGGACAAGATCCTTTGTCCTCAGAAAACCTCAAGCAACCACAGGGAACAGAAAGGAAGCCAAACAAGTGGGAGAACAGAAGTGGAGGGGGGAGTCTCATTTCCCCCAGATATCCAAAAACGCTTCACACAAGGCACAACGAGAAAAATCTCTGCAAACAACCCTAATTCTGCAGAAGTACTTTCACATTATTGAAAATCTATGTTGTGACACATTGGTCTGACTGAACAGGTAAAATTCTCGGCCAAGGCAAGAGAAAGGCAGTTCCCTCCCTACTCCCCCCAATGAACAAACAACTTGATTGTTTTACTGAAAATTACTTTTCCTTAAGACTGCTTACAGTGTAAGATTTTAAGCTTTTGAATCTATACAAAGAACAGCCGTTTCCATTAATTTCTTTCAAGTGAAACAACTACCAATCTTTACTGTATCATACAGCATTCCAACAATTGCTGCATTTCATCTTGTTCGGCTACTTCAGAACTTTACTCAATAGCATTCTGAGCAAAGACCACCTTAGTAGAAAATATTTGCAACAAAAAATATCAGGYTGTTTAAGTTTTTGTAATCTGTCATCTGCAGATAGAAAATACATGCTTTTATATAATGCAGCTGGGCAAGCTATGATATAAGCACTAAAATCAACAATACAAGAACTCAGGCAACACGCAATAAGAATTCATGGGGAGGCAGGTCACAGGACCACAAGAAAAGAACATCTGTCTCTCTTAATCAAGATTTAGGATTCACATCTATCTTTCTTTACTCAAGACTGAAGTTTCTTCTCAATTCCTTCAAAATATAATATTCATGTAAAATGCAATTATTTTTCTTTGTACAAAACGAATAATTGAGACTAAGAGTACAATCAGAAGTACTCTTAGAAGATTCTGCTCCAGATGCTTCTCAGAATGTCAAAGCGCCCCCCCTCCAAAAAAAACCATTTTATATAGTTCTGTACCTAGAAAATGGCTTTACTTCTTGTTCCTTCCAAATGAAGCTCAGTAGAAGAMATTATTAAAATTATTAAGTAAATTAGCATTCATTATGCTCATTATTACCAATAACATAAAAAATATTCCAAGCACTGGCCAGGTTCTTCATAATAGTAAGTGGTGGGATGACAAGAGATAACAAGCGTTAAGTTGAAACAAGAGAGATTCAGACTGGATATAAGGAAAAACTTTTTCACCATTTCATGTAAGAACTGGAACAGGTCAACCAGACAAGCTGTGCAATTTCCAGCCTTGGAGGTTTCTGAGATCAGACTGCATAGAGCCCTGAGTAATTTGGTGCAATCTCACAGCTGAGCCTGCTTTGAGCAGGCAGCTGGACTAGAGATGTCCTAAAGTCCCCTCTAACCTGTATTTTCCTATGATCTCTTTAAATGAATTATAATTCTGTTACTTCTTTTTGCTGTTTTCACCTTATTTGTGATCCCACACATTTCTTCCGTGAGACTTTATACCATACAAACATTGCACTGAAAAAAAAATAACTCATTTCCTTATGGGTTTTTAACTCATAGACTTGCTCTAGCATTAGAATGAATTATACATTTTAATTCATCTTTATTTTCCTTTATTTGACAGATGGATGCACAGAGAGAGTTAAATGAAAAGCACTGATAATTTGGAATAGCTCATCACACTGGACAAAGACTTTATTTAGCATTAGACAGAACTGTGGCTGTTGGACACACATCTCTCTTGCAACTACGGGTGTAGGTGGACACCTGTAAGATGTTAGAATGGATTTGGAAGGTAAGTATGCAAGTAAGCATCTGAGTAAGTATTCAGAAAAGGAGGACCACACATTGAATGGATAACTATGAAAACCATGGTTTAGATGATCCAAGAACAGAGGATAATTTGAAGAAACTCAGAATTCTCAGTATGAAACCAATTTGTTACACAGCTTGAGTTTGAAAGTCTCAATAGCTATGTTTAATATTAAAGGCTAGTTTAGCATCCAATCATATACTAGATTTGGCAACCACGAGGCAAAATCCAACTCATCACAAGGCCCATTTAATCTTGCAAATTCCTACTTCATTTACTACACTTCCGACTATGTCATTAAATTTATTGTCCCACAGATGACAGTTTTATTCACTGTATCTCTTGATTTAAATCCAAAGCATGTTCCCAGCCCTGATTTATCTGCAAAGCACCACATTAGACTGTAATTCTGTGGAAACCACAGTACATGCTTATGTAATTATAGACTGTATCATAATGCATACATATATGGACAAGGGAGCTAATTTGACACTGAACAAACAACAGGCAAGAAGACAACTATGCATAATTTTCTGTGTTTTAAAGACTAAGAACAACAAGAGTTTAATTATATCATGT
The DNA here is from genome assembly GCF_003343005.1 of Rhea americana. Lineage (NCBI taxonomy): Eukaryota > Metazoa > Chordata > Aves > Rheiformes > Rheidae > Rhea > Rhea americana. Next base: position 1,507,268 of record NW_028185816.1, read on the forward strand.
CATGTCTATATCCATGTAGATCATCAACAAAACTGTTCTAGACAGCATTCTGCTTGTTACATTTAAGACATACTTTTATTTCATGCAATAAAAATAGCAGGTTGTCATCTTTCTCATGGARTAACACTGCAGAAAAACAGAACAGTCTACCTGAAGCGTGCCACAAACATTTGCTGACAGCAGAGGAAAGGTGAGATACAAGAATTTTAGGTTCATTCTAACTCTCATTAAAGTTTTCTTTAATGACTACAGGTTTTTATATCCATTTTCCACAGGCATGACCATTTATGTCTTCCTATCAAACATGTCCTCATTACAACTCTACTCTCCTTTCTTTGGCTCCTTTTCTTAATCTCATTTTCCTAACACTAGTTCTCATTCTTTTCATTCCATCTTCTTTCTCCTTATTCTGAGTACTAGTAATCGGCTCTGTCCTGGACATTCAGTACCTTAGAGTAGTTACCTGCTCACTACCAGTCATTCTTTATCACCTTCCTAATCAGCCAACATGTATTTGTTCCCTATTTTTTCCTTTTTCATATTTCCTATCCCTCCCCTCTTCATCCAGTCTATCAAAACTTTTAGAATTCCTGCCAAAGATAGTAAGAATCTTACTATTCTGTATATATAAGTTTATTTCTAAAGTGGAAATGACACATCACCAACATGATATAAGGACTGGAAGCACATAAGTGATCAATATTTTAATATTCCAGACAAAGTAAACCTTTAAGTCTCTGATCTGTAATGTATTTAGGTTTTGTCTATTTACCACAATTTTTAAGGTTTTTAAAGACATTTACCTGTAAGATTAATTGCATTACCTAAGGTTGCTGTAAGGCACAATTTAAGGGAAAGCAAGAAACATTATGTATCCATTAAATTAGAACTTTTTCTTTAATTAATTCATGCTTACAAATTTAAAAGGTTCTTTTACATATCTGCAACCCACATGGTCTTGTAAATAAGTAAAAGATTTCGATGCCATTTTTAGAGACAAGTTGTGGGAAAGATGCAAAGTAGAAAATGTACTGAGAAGAGTGAGATAATTTATTTACAAGGCTGTAGAGGGAATCTTTTGTGATGCTAGTCACAAGCTAACCTACATTATTTCCAATACAGTTACTCTGTAATATGTAGTGTTTGATGGGAAGTCAGAGAATTATGCCATCCAGGACTGTGCGCAGTATTAAACACAAAGAATATTAAACATGAATGTATTTGCTGCAATTAAAGTTTATAAATTTGATATGGCTTTTTAATAAGGGGAAATTCATTTCTTTTCTCACAGAGACCACTGATTAGTCTTGATCAGTTCAGATGGGTTTCTCTTCCTGGAAGGATTAAAAAGATTTCTATTGTCCCTTACATAGCAAAAAAGGATTCATAACTTGATACGTTATATAGCCAAGGATGGGCAAAACAAAGCTATTACAGAGCAGATCACATGGAAAAAAGAAAAAGAAGAAAAAATATTAAAACTGTATATACTGGAAAAGTTCTGCGATTTCTGTAAAAAACATTATTCATGTAGTACCTCACAAACTTAATAAAAGTTATAACTTTTTGATGCTGGTTCAAAGAGTTGCCTTCCAACAATCCATGTAGTCTACTGTTAGGAAAGGAAACACTTTCTTCTCTAATCAAAAAAGAGATTTTTTTAATCAGCAAATTACCTCTGCTTTCCTGCATCAGAGATTTTTTTCAGACTGAACATGCTAAATCAAAAACTCTTACGCTCAAAACAGCTGCAAAGCAAACCTGTTTTAACTATAAATGTAGCATACTATTTTAGACAAACATAATAAAACATAAGAGAATATGTATTTCAAATCTCTGAATGGCTCTGCTTCTAGATTGCCCTCCTAAGAGTAGTATAATTGAGCACACACTAGGAACATGTCAATGAGGTGATGAACATTTGTCATGTATAGGATTTTACTTATCTTCTCTGGAAGGGACTAATATTAAACACACACAATAACTGGAAATTGTCTGGCTCATTGACATCTGTGGGAGTTTTATCATTGGTTTTAGGGTGACCAAGCTTTCATTCACACAATAAAGGGACCTTTTCTCAAAGTTTAATACTCCATATTACAAATGATCACGACTCATCATCTATAGATGGATGATCCATAGATCACACTCAGAGAAAAAAGCAGTGTATTTGGCTGCATAAACAAGTTATGTGCTGCTGGTTCAAATAGCTTCAAAAGTTGAAAGGAAACAGATCTTTCAGCTCTATCCTTCAACACCAGTTGCATAATAGGGGCTTAATTCTAAAGGGTTCCCTGGGCAGTCACTGCACACCCTCCACAATTACCCCACAAATGCCCAGAAGTTCTCTAAAACTTTACTAGAAATACTAGAAAAGGCAATAAATGTTAGAAATTACAGTACATCAGAGGAAAAATGAAGAAGAAATCACCCATTTCCTTCATTTCTGCAACAGGAAGGAAGACGTTACAGAGATATGCTCAGATGATCTTAAAAAGGGCAGGAACAGGATACATGCTCAAGATTTTTCTTGTCCCGTATACATACCTCCTTGGTGTAATTGTATCCCAAAATTATGAGGTCTTTGTGAAAGGTATTATCACCTTGGTATGCATTTTTACAGAGCTTGACACAACCGKATAGAATTTAGCAGCTGGATATATACACACATATACACACATATATACATATAGATACACACACACAAGCATGTATATATATGTATGTACGTATGTACATATATGTATAAGATACTAGACTGATCAAATGTGAATTTTACTGTGGCAACATCTATAGTTATCACTGAATGTCCTAAATCTAAAAAGGTGCCTTGTAAATGGACAGTGGTCAGGTTTCAGCAGTAGAAACAGAGTAATAATGTTAGCTACGAAAGAATGAAAGCATCCAAAGCACATTCTTCAGCCCGTTCTTTTTCTCTACATGTATTTTTATATATTCATACACGTGCACACAGTTACTCTGTGGACGGAGAAGGAGCGAGACATACAGTCATCAAAGCATGACGCTTCCACTGTGGCCACCAAGTATTTACTCAAAAAAGAATTTAGTTCTATTACATTACAATTGGCTATTTTTGCTTGATAGTACTAATAACTTTCACCCTCACACTGAAAAAGGCTGCAGGAACAGTCGATATGAAAACCAATGGAACAGTAAGCAACATTTTTCTTGTCCAGAATAGCTTGATGGATACTGTTCAAGGTGCTTCTTAAGACAGTGAGTACTCTTATTAGTTTTCCTCTACTTCAAGAATCACTCATTTCATACAGTGATGCATGTAAATATATGCAATGCATAACCGAAAGACCTTAACTTCCTTAATTTATGAAGGTAAGGTCATGTGTAAGGAAAATTAGTAATTTTCCTTCATTTTCTTTTTCCAGTATTTTGCTCTTCCACAAATATTAATAAACCCTCTTTCAGGAAAGCACATCAATCCAGCGTGCTTCAGTAATATTCAGGTCCTAATATGAATCAAGTAACTATTATAAGGATGTTACATTATATCAGAGTGCTTCGTCAAATCAAGGTCTTACTGACTGATTCTGTTTAAGTTGATGAAAACATCGTGTTCATGACTTGTTACTAGCATCAGTATTTAATTTTTATTTAACAGAAGACTAAGTGAACTTTGGTAACAGTCTAAGATCAGTGAAAAGGAAAACCACGAAATTTCCATGAAAGATTAAYTGGCAATTAAAGCTTTGAGGATCTTGAAGACGACACTGCTTGAAGCACTGCTATTGCTGTTGGTTCTAGCTGTTGATCAGTTCTTGCTGATTTTCACAGCTAGATTATAAAGAACTGTGATCCTTAGACTTCAAACTAAGAGATTGCTCTTAAGCACACATATTGGTATAGGGAATTACATATAAATCTAGATACCGCCATTAACACTTACTTCAAGGAAAGAAGTCAGACCAAACTGCAAAAATTTCTGTTTACTCAGATGCAATGTACATATGTCCACAAGACAATATGTAGATCATTAAGTTGCTCAGAAAATAAAGAGATATGATAGATAATTTTAACTATATGTAATACATGAAAAAAAAAAAACTTTCGAGGTAGATAGGTCCTGTAGTTACAATGTTAATTACATTCTATTTTTAATATGGCCAAAGAAATTCACTAGATGCATTGAAACCACTACAATTCAGAGGTCATTTATGCAGGAAAATTATTGTGCAATGAGGCAGGATATTAATTTACAGTACACTGACTTCTTCATACAGCCTCACAGAGTGCACTAAACTCAAAGCAATGCAATCCATTTTCTAAATGGCACACAACACAACACCTATTCTGCCAAAAGCCTGGGCACCAACATATGATGCATAGGTCTTAGGTCAAAAAGACCCAAGTGGTCCAAATTTCTGCTTGCTTGTGACTATACTCCAGCACTGATATCGCATAGCACTTTGCCCAGAATTTCCTGCAAGTCCTACACGGGTCCCTGCAGCGCTGCAATGTTAGTAGGAAWAGTAAAGCATTTTTTCAAACTGAAAGCAATGAAATATTATCACAGCTGCACAGTATCCGCCTGCATGTGGATATAGAGCAGTTAGTGTGATAYAAATTTACATGCAGCTTCCCGACTCTCAAGTTCTGCGTAGAGACTACATTTTTTTAAAGCTTTCAACCTAAACTAAGCACGATGTTTAAAGAACATGTAAATAAGTCAAATCAACCTTGGACGTACATTACCTTGCACTATTTCAGTGTCTTTCTGTCATTCATTTCTTCTATCACACTGTGACTGTTTCCAGAACGAAATATCTATGCTATTTACCCTGTCTTCTATGAAGGTACCAATTTAACCCCAGAATACTAACTTTCTAATAATTAATAAAAAAAATATTATAAACTATGGTAGAGGCTCATCAATGTATCAAATGTTTAATTATAGGGACCTTAAAATTTGTCCTTTAACAACTTTATCTTTTAATCCTTATGTYAACTCTTTATCTGCAATCTGCCTGTGCACATCCTTTTTCTATACTGCACGGGCCCCCATTTCGTTTTTTCATGAGAGGATTATATCAGAGCATCACCTCTTCATATATCATTTTGTTAYTGTGAAGAGTATATGATCTCACACTATTTTACTCAATTCTAGCTATTCACACAGTGTTTGATCATATAGAAGAACACAAGATATTTCTGAATTAAGACAATAAAGTAGCAGTCCTTCCTCGAAAAAAGGAGAATAGCATTGAGGATTCCAGGAGGAAGATGCAAGCTTTCAAAACAGCTTCAATTATTTATTCTTAATCTAATTACAATGGAGTTTGTTTTTTGAAAGCAATACAATGTCAGCTGAAAAAAAAAAGAAAAAGAAAAAAAGAAAAGAACTCTAAAAAACCCAGAAAAAGAACCATTCAGTCTGTATTGACACCTGCTCTTCTAAATAAAATGATTCACTTGGACATAAAGCTTTTGTGAATACATTGCTTAACACTCAAAGATTTAGGAGTAACAGGATAAGCATCACTTACCCATTCTTGACCAACATTCAGTATGTGACACTGTTTAAATTACTTTGAAAACAGTATCATCCATGAAGAGTAGTAGAGTTACAATATCAGCAGGGTACTGTACTGTATTACTATAGTCATCCAGCTACCAATAATACCAATGTTTTTTCTCCCAGGGAGGCACTGCACTTCCAGTTTTGTACAGCTTATCAAAACCTAACAGTACCTTAAAAWTTACTTTCAAATCTATCTTCAATGATTGAATAAACTCTGCTGCAAGACTTTTGATTATTTTACTGAAAATCTGATTCTGCCTTTCATATACTTAAAATATCCCCATCTTACWTAGAGACCTACCTGACACCTACACATGGAGCCTTCATGGAATAATTGAAGGATAAATTCTAATTTAAGGAGTACAGGCTAGAATTTGTGCGGCTTACTAATGTATGCAGCATGTTCCTCTAATACTGAGGTTAGGATAACAGTTCAGGGACAATTATGGCTTTATTTCCATTTTCCAAAGTCCCAAATTAGAATAACTACTCGAAATCTTAAAAAAAAAAATAACTCAAAGGTATTTGCCAGATGAAAACAACCTGGTAACAGAGCATAGACACTGATCAAATCTTGTCCATGCTCAAGGAAATATTTTCAAAAGCTTTTTCCTTTTTCAGGCTTAACTCCAGTGACTACTTTCCCCACTCTTCATTTTATTTTTATTGTATAAAGCTCAAACAGATGCAAAAAGTTTAATACATACATTTAAAATAATACATTCTGAAATAATTTTTAAAAACAGATTTTTTTTTCCAATGCCTTTTTATAACTCTCAAGCAAAACCAATTAAACTACCCTGTGGTGGGCATGCTGTAAGCTGATGAGTTTTCTCCCGAGTCATGCTGTGAGTATACCTTCTTGGACTGATTCTTCAGCACCCTCATTATTTCCAGCTTCTGATTTCTCTGCCCGGTTGGCAAACCGTTCCTCACTTGGAAGTTCTCCAGTGCCACAACCTGACCAGCTAGGGATTTCCCAAATGATGACAGGTCTCCCAAATGGGAGGATGCTTCCTAATGCAGTAAAAATCATGGCTCTCCGGAAATCAGTGTTTTTCCTATCAGTTTTACTACATTTATTAGCATTTTACACTTGGGTCTCATAGCATTATTCACGACAAAAGAAAATCTGTCGTAATTGGAAGGAATGGTTGAGTTACTACAAAGGTTATATTAAACCTTTAAGTTTAAAAAAAGAATTTTTCAGWGCTTGACTCCTTGTTGAACATGACAATAAAGATTTATACTTTTGGTAGTTAGTAAACCGCTATTACATCTGAACAAAAATGTGATGATTTAATTTTCTTCCCCCAGCTTCAGTGCTATTTGATCTTTCCATAATCAGAAGTATTTAAACCATCAAACACACACACCAAGAACAAAGAGTTTCACTGTGTCTCGGAGCAAGTTTCAGCAGTTTGAGAACAACACAGATTAAAGACATAGTTATAACAATTATACAAAGTTATAGTGTTCTCAACTATTACAGACACTTTCATTTTGGAATAAAAGTCCTCCTTTTCTGAAGATAAAATTAGCTCACAATTTACAGTTTTTGCTTTGCACTGCATGTTATTACAGGCACTGGCAAAGTTATTAGGTTTTCTCACTTGTGCATTCTGTCTGTGGAGAAACTAAACATTGCGGATATTATGCATCAAGCAACCATGCTGCCTTGTAATGCTAGTAAGCCCGCAACATGCTAAGACAAAATATTTTTTACAAAATATAGGAATACAAATAGTGTCAACAACAATCTTTTCTTATTAGAATTCAGATCAGGGATTGAGTCTGTGCTATACACTTAATAAGATYTATTTAAAGTAAGACTTTGGGAGGAAGATCATCTCATGAATTCCCTTTGATCACCTAGTCTAAAATGGTCACGTTAGATTTGCTTTGGTTTGACTGACAAAACTCTGGTAAAAAATTTGTATCAGTTTTCAGATTTTTCCCCGCCCCTTCCCTCCACTCATATCTCTCCAGTGTAAATACTGTCATGTACCAAGTACATAAAGACACAACAGAACTAGCACTTGTCATTCTACACTCTTCCAAGTCCTTCTTCAGTGAGYGGCAAGACCCACTTCTCAACCTACAGTCCCTTTCCTCCCTTCCTACCCTATACTGAATTGKTTTTTTGTTTTGTTTTTTAAAGTCCAAAAGGACGATTTTCCTGTTTAATTGAAGAAACCCTCAAAATTCACATCATCTCATTACAGTATTGCCAAATGGAAACCAGATAGGAACAAATGAAAAGGTGGCTGTTAGTGTCCTAGGTGCTGATGATGGGAAGGAATCATTGATTATAGTACGTAGTCTTACCCCTTACATAACACAGATAATAACCAGAATCTGATTTAAGATAATAAATTCTCATTAGAAGTAGCCCAGATAATTCTCCATGTTTAAAGAAAGATTCCCTCCCATTGCTTTTTCTCATCTCGAATTTTTTTTGTTTCAACGGACACTTAACTTACTTCAGCTTACATAATCAAAGYACATACTTAGCTACAAAAACTGTTACTGAAAAATGGTAATCAACCATCTGCTTAAAGAACTGCACAAGATACAAGGAAATTCACTTTCTATTCTTCCATAAATTCTTATGTAAYTATCACACGTCGTTTTGCATCTCTGTAGCCTGTTCATACATTGAGCTTACAGCCAGCATTTTCTACTGAATAAGTGAAGATGTCACAATTGCAKTTTTTCCCTTCTAAAAGAAAGGCATGGCAGTCAACAGCTTCTGGTTATTCAAGAAAATTAGTATTAACTGCAGGAGATATTAAAACATAAATTTCTTAAAATATCTGACAAGCTGGGGAAAAAAAAAATCAGGCATGTTGTGTCTAACAATAAGTAACATGAGGCAATACTATATGTTCTGGCAAACGTTATGTCATTTAATGCTGAAATAATTATATTCATGTCTACATAACAAGTTTGAATTTCTTTTAACTAAAAAAGTAATCTTCTAGAAACAAGAAGATTTGACAGATGACAATCAATCATATGTCCTCAAATTGAAGYTATTCTCTGTATTTGAAACATACATAGTGATACACTGTAAACACAGACACCAAAACGTAATAGCTTTCAAAATGATACATTGTAAGCAGAGCCATAACTGGTGTGAAATTAAAGAATATTGCGTATTTTAAAAAGGTGCCTTTTGAAGCTAGCAAATGCATGCACTGTACTAACGACAACGTTTCCGGGGGCAATGCTAAGATCAGGGGAGTTCTGAGAAAAGTCAGAAACTCAGATGAGAAACTATAAACTCCATCTGTCCTGAAGACTGCAGACATTTAGAGACGGACTTTTGTTTTAAACAGACATTAACTCACTGGCTCAAAAGACAACCACGGCTTTGTCAAGAGACAACCATGGGCTGGTACCAAACTGAACCTGCAACACCACATAGACACGGAGCTACTGCAGAATGTGGCAAGACGCTACATAACCACCGCACAGTTTTTTGACCGCAGAGACAGTACMACTGCCTTCAAAACCAGGGCCGAGGTCAGTAAAACTTGAATCAGGCACAGACTAATCACATAACCCAAAACAAGTCCTCATATGCTCTTTTTYCCCCTCCCCTTCCCTGCTTTTTTCCTCTCCTTCCTGGTGTCAAAAACCAGCTGCAAAATTTTTGATCATTGGGTTAGTAACAGACCGATTTTATTGTATCATGCTTTAAGTAGCTTTGGACCAGACAGCTTCAGGGACTTCGTGTGTTCTGCATCACACTGCTAAAACTGTGTTCAACATAAGTTCTTGAAGTAGAACAACTTTTTAGTAAAAGAAGAAACTATTGACTATTTGCTGGCTAAGAAAAATTCTCAGCTTAAAATGCGTCCTCCATCTTTGCACAAATAGGTGGTATCTGCAGAGACTGTGATGAGAACAACCTTGTTTTAGTAACAAAATGCTAGATGAAATTTAAAGTAAAGGTCTTTATTAGGCAAAGTGAGTACAAACAGCTGTCAATAGCGCCTCAGCTTTTCCATTCTTAATGATTTTAGTTACTACTCAGTACAATACAGTAAATTATTCTAGTTAGTTCTGCCATCCTAAACTGAACAAATAAAACTCTTAAAAGTTAAAAAGCAAGACTCAACTATTTGAGATGCAAGAAACTATTTGAAAACTAACATTTTTTCTTCATTTGTTTTAATAGTTCTTGCAAAATATCTTCAAGGAATTAAGGGTTAATGACAAAAATCCTGGCCTTTATTATCTTATATAAAAAGAGTAACTTGGGTTTCATATATGTGTCTTTAAAATTGTTGCATATTATACATCCTGCACACTTTGTATCCTTTCTTCTACACTTTGACTCCATTCATTTTTTTTCTTATTTTTTAAGCCCCTAGTACGCATTATCTTTTCTAATTAGGAAACATGCCAGAAGATTGCAGGATTTCCTAAGTTTCCTTTCCATCTCACAGTGAGGGACACAAGCGGTCAGCTAATCCTCTGGTTTTACCTTCTGATTCAGCTCACTGAAAAAAAAAAAAAAAAGAGAGAGAGAGAGAGAGAGAGAGAGAGAAGCTGCTGGGTATCNCCCAGAGGCTTGAAAAAAGTAGTTAAAAAGTAGTATCAGAGATTTAACTTTTCTGGAAAGGAATCAACATAGCATCTTCCCAAAGGATGCCAGGCTTTAACCTTGACGATCAACTACACAGAGTACTTAATAGTTCAGAATTACATAAGCCATTGTAATTCTTTCTCATGAGCTAAGGGCACATAAGTAAGTCAAGGGCCAGGTGTGCTTATTATGCATAACCATTTCTATCTAGAGTGTGCAAACAATCTGTTTATAATAATACATAATTGCTACTTTGATAATATAAAAATATATTCCAAAGTTAAGAAATACCTCCAAAAAAGTAACTTATGAAAAATAATTATTATATGTTGCCATTTCATAATAGCGCAACTTCTTCATTAGCTTCAGAAACAAATAAACCAGCCTTGTAGCACTACTTCAGATATACTTGAGTTTTGTTGTTTCCCTCCAGTCTGTCCTTCAAATAACAATTTAATCCTTTTACTCTGGGCTCTCAGTGTTGAGGAAAAGTTGGAATTCATGAATTCCTGCCTCGGAGAAGATATAGTATGAATTTTTGTGTCCTTCATTGACAAATTCACTGAACTTACGAGGAGATGGCTATGATATGTACAATACACTACCTGAAAAGGCAATAATAAAATTCAGAAACACTTTTTACATATTTTTTCTTACATTTCTGCTTTGCTAAAGTTTATAGTAGAAATACATACATACATATATACACAGATATACACATTTCTGTTGGACACATGAGTAAGAAGCACAAGCAAGCTAAACTTAATACAAATGTTCTTCAGTGTAATTCAATAAGGCAAATAAATAGTCAGAAATCTCAAGCAGAATGTTGAAACAAACTGCTATTGATTGCATAGGTTTGAAGCATTTTATAATGCTTGACATTATGCACGTTTATGCACGTTGAACAGCCTCATGGAAGATAAATTTTAAAAACATTTTTAAAACAAACAGAGAAACAGAGAAACATTTTTTAGAACAAACAGAGTTTCCAAATACTTCTTTCCTGAAAGCCCCACACATACAAAGCTGCCTTCAGAAATGTAGCAAAATGTAAATCCCTACTGAAGAGTTAACCATCTCTTAAAAATGTCTGTGAATATATGTAATTTCACACATTTTTACAGATTTTGAGAACACCTGCAGTATATGCAGTGTTTACAATAAATGTGTGTGTTACTTTCCACAAATGTAATAGGAACCATATATAGCTGTCTTTGGCCTTTTTTTCTTCGCTTTTTAAAATAATGAACAAAAAAGCATCAATGACATACCTGGGCACAAATCACCAGGAAAGTATATTCTCCTGTAGGATAATATTCTAAGAAGAAAAACGAGTCAACACACAAACCAACATAAATCCATATACTGTACACAAAACTAAATGCACTGCAGAGCATTGGCTGTAGGGAGAATCTGATATGTAGTGCAGGAAAATTAATAAAACAAAAGATACTGCTTGTTTTTTAGAAAAAATAAGAAATAAATAATTACTGTTTTATTTCACAGGTGTAATTAAAGTTGGAAGGTTAAAATCACAGCTGAGTAACTGCCTAAATTAGACAGACCCTCACCTAAGTCAGTGTGATTCACACTTTCAACATTAAATCATTGTTATATAGTCTACACATGGTCTTTACATGGATGCCACTCCAAACATGCCTGTCTAATCATTAAATTAAATTTCACTTAGGAAACACTTGACAGAAGCACTCTAAGAGCTGAGTTGGCTGGCAAAAGCAGATCTAATTTTTCCTTTCTGATGCAGGACCAGACTAATCTCTACTCTTTCCAAAATATACTACTGAATTTGAGATGAGTGAAAACATCTTAACTGGAAACTCTCCAATGCAACAGTTAACTGTCAGCACTGCATGCACTCCTGCTCCAATGAGATCCAGATTTTTCAATCTCCTTCATACATTAAGAAGTCTGTTTTCCCAGATTTCAGGGAATTATGATAACCTCAGTTTTTT